>NC_048233.1:56824629-56899166 GCF_002007445.2 Ailuropoda melanoleuca | reverse complement strand
GCTAAGTGAAATAAGTCTAGCAGAGAAAGACAATTATCATATGATTTCTCTCATCTATGGAACATAAGAACAAGGATGATTGGTAGGGGAAGAAAGGGATAAAGAAAGGGGGGTAATCAATCAGAAGGGGAATGAAACATGAGAGACTATGNTGGACTATGAGAAACAAACTGAAGACTTCAGAGGGGAGGGGGTGGGGGAATGGGATAGACTGGTGATGGGTAGTAAGGAGGGCACGTATTGCATGGTGCACTGGGTTATACGCAACTAATGAAGCATCGAACTTTGCATCGGAATCCGGGGATGTACTGTATAGTGACTAACATAATATAATAAAAAAAATCATTCAAAAAAAATCTTAAGGGTGCAAAACAAGGAAGCATTCAAACAAAACCAATCTCTGTGGAATTCTGATTTGGGAATCAACGTTAGTTGACCATATCCTGTAACCATGGACATTCGTGCTTGCTTTCTGTGCAAAGCATGCTGTGTTTTGGGGTTTTTTTGTTTGTTTGTTTGTTTTAAAGTTATATATTTCAAGGAGTCATGTTAAATTGCACTTTCCGGACAAAACCAATGTCAGTCTACAAAAACTGGAATGAACATATTTTTAGGCAATGACTTCAACTTCCCTTTCACAATTATTGTACGGATTTATTATTACCATGCTTATGATTATAACATTCTTGTTAACGAGTAAGCACAGAGAACTTTACACTATCAAGGTATATGTATAAAATAGGCAAATATTTGATGAAAAATCAAAAGACTTTCCCCCCTAAAATTAAATGAGAGAGAGATACAGAAACAAAAATTAAAAAACAAATTTAAAAATCTTCATCCAGGACAGCAGTATTTAACTAGATAAATATGCACCTGTTCCATTGAGTTTCATTAGTTAATGTATATCAGACACTGACTCATAATTTGTTTCCTCAAATTATTGCCAGTTCTTCAACTGCTTCAGAATCACCTGGGTGCATTTGCGAAATGAGGATTGCTGCATGGCAGCTAGGTATGTTGAGAGATGGTATAAGTTAAGTGGTAGAGGTGGGACGGGCACAGGGCTGGAAAGTACCAGCAACTTATTCAGGATGTGAGGGTCAGAGAAGCAGAAGTGAGGATTAGACAGTTGGATTAGGGGTTCAACCAGTTGGGTCTGAAATACCAGCAGAGCTAATTGCTTAATTATTTGCAGGGCGGGAGTGGTAGGGGGAGAGATGAAGGGTTTGGAATGTTATCAATTTAATTATTCCTTGTCATATTCTAGGGAAGAGGTGTACACTCAAAGGTCAACAATGTACTTACTCTTATACTCTCTCTTTCCTCAAAGAAGTATATTCTTCTTCCTCTAATTATGTGCCTGGAAACTCCTACACATCTTGAGATCCACTTAAAATGGCACATTTTTTCCCCCTGAAACACTTCTACTTTGCATTTCTTTTAAATGCATTATTCTTGCTCATTTCTGTTATCATAGAATTATATTAACCGTTGGTTTAGTCATTTAGTTAAGGGAATGGGTCTGAAATTCTTCATTTGTATAATGCCATACACATCTTGGGGGATCAACTGGAGTAACCTATATACCGTGTCAGAGCAGTCTCTGGCATGTGGTAAGTGTTCTGCAAAATGCTAGCCATTGACCGCTGCTATATAGCACTTATTACCTCCAACTAAAGTCACTGGTCTACATCCATCTTGTCAACTAAACGCAGTTTTTTAAAGGATGGAAATGTGCCTGAATATAAGCGGAGAAAGCACCTAAGAAGAGTAACTTGGGTATAGCTATTACTCACTAAATTTGGCTAGCTCCGATGGGAATATTAGAATAACAATTCCAGGGCAATGCTTGAGAATGCAGAATTAAATTAGTGATATGGGGAATCAGGCATGACAAGGAAAACATTTTTTCGACTGCATAAAACATTCACAAATGCTTTATGAAGGAGTCTTTTATGACACCTACGTTTTTCTAGGACCTATGCCACGTAGAATGGTCTTCTGTCTAAAGCCAGAATAGTTGCCAAATCTCATATTTCATACATATTTCATTATGATAATGCATTAGTTTGCTAGTGTTGCTGAGCAAAGCACCACAGATGGAGTGATTTAAACAGAAATTTGCTGTCTCACAGTTCTGGAGGGTAGTGGTCCAAGATCAGGGTAGCAGCAGCTGGTTTCTTCTGAGGGCCGTGAGGAATAAGCTGTTTCCTACTCATCCCCTATCCTGTTGGCTTTCAGTGATTGTTGGCAATCTTTGGTGTTTCTTGACTTGTGGAAATATCACCCAATTGTCTGAATGTCTGCTTTCACCTTTACATGGCCTCTCCCTGTGTGTGCATGCACGTGTCCAAAATTCCCCTTTTCATAACAGCACTGGTCACAATGGTTTAGGGCCTACAAAAAAGGCCTCATCTCAACTAATTACACCTGCAACAAAGAAATTTTCAAATAAGGCCACATTCTTGATATTAGGACTTCTTATGAATTTGGGGTGGCTAGGAGGGAACCCAATTCAACCTATAATAGATGGACTAAAAATTTTAATAAAGGGTATCCTATGTAAATAATTCTCTCCCTTGACATAATGTTACATTTGAAAAACACATCAACTCCCAAGGTCATTTTAACCAAGAATCATTGGAATTTCTCAGGTCTAGAAGGACATAACCAATTTTTTTTTCTGATGTATTTTCTTCTAAATATTCATATTTTTATAATAGCTTTGAGTCTGATCTCTGCTTTTATAAAAAGACTTAATGGACACATTTGAGTTCCCAAGGAATTTTGCACAACGATAAAGAGAATATTTATTCAGGTATAATGAGAATATTTATTCTCACTAAGTGGCACTACTTTAATATAAATTCTGCTGAATGACTGGGCCAAGAGAATTATTAAGCAGCTATCACGTAACATGTATAGATAAAATTTAACTCACAATATTTACCCAGGCAGTAAAAACATTTTTCTTAATAAATTTGGATTAGAGAAGGGAAAGTACATTGAAAGTATATATTGCAGTAAACCTTGATTTTGACATTTGATGTCCCTAGGGACACAATGCAGAACTGAGGAACATCAGATCAAAGTATGTTGCAGAAATTCTAGATAATTTCCAGTGAATACTGATGTCAGTAGCCATATCCTCAGAAACTTTGATACGCCTCATCTGTGTGCAATCTTTTTTTCTCATTTTTTCCTAAAAAGAACTAAGCTTAACGAGTCTCTGAAAACAGCTATACTGTAGAAGACAAGGCTAGTTTGGTTAAGATGTGAGCAATTATGTCACACTTGTTCTTGTGTCCCTTCTATAATATTCACAGGTGCAATCACAAAGATGAGAATTATAGTGATTCTATAAAACTTAAGGTGGGCATTAAAATTTTCCCTATTTTACAAATAAGGAAATGGAGGCAGAGAGGAGTGACAAATCCAGAATTTGGATTCCTGTTTCCATTTACTGAACCACTAACCTACACTATTTTATACTTGTACCAATGGTTAATTCCATAATTCCACTTGAACAGCTCATTCAACTGATGTGTAAATGCTAACTTAAATGCTAACTATTAAAGAAGTTCATCAATCAAATATTTATTGAACTGCCAGGCTTTGGGTGACACCTTAGGGAATAGCTATGAATGACACAGACAGCAAATGGGCTCTCAGGGAGTTAATCCGGACTCAAGAAGGGAGGGAGAAGTATAAAGGAAACAAAAAGAATAGCTTCAGTGCTAAAAAGAAAATAAAAGAGATGACATGACACAAAGTGTTGAGACAGAGAGATTGCTTGAAAGAGTGGAAGAATGTGATCTTAGAAGGTGAGACATTTGGGTGACACTTTGGTTATAAAACTGTGGTTATGAAAGAGACCTATGGTAGGAGTGTTCCTCAAAATGAATGAGGAAAGTGAATAAAGAGGAAACTTGTTTGGTATTCACAACAACATCAGAGAACTCTGCACCAAGTTGCAGGATCAATTTCAGAAGATTGCATGAAATTTTAGGGTGACTTTATGATTGAGGACTCAGGTTATTTCTGCTTGTTCTCCCGGTGCCGTGACAAAATTCCTAACAAGCATAAATGGGAGGTCACCAGTGTGCGGTTCCATATCAATTAGAATTGGGCGCTTTTAAAAGTCAACTCTCTTTGGAAGCCAATTAAGATTATTTCTAGGTAATCAATAGAGGGTGGTCAAATACATAGGGGAAGAGAAGAAAAAATAAAATAAGATAAAAACAGAGAGGGAGGCAAACCTAAGAGACTCAACTATAGAGACCAATCTGTGGGTTCCTGGAGGGCAGGGGATGTGTTCAATGGGTGATGGATATTAAGGAGAGCACTTGTTGTGATGAGCACTGGGTATATATATATATAAGTGAGGAACCACTAAATTCTATTCCTGAAACCAATACTATACTATATATTAACTAACTTGAATTTAAATAAAATCTTGGACGAGAAAAAAATATTTCTTCTACTCATAAAGCAATGCATTATCATATATACTTACATAGCTTCTTTATGAATATATGAATAATTTTACATTAAATAAACTGACATCTGAACTTTTAGTCTTCCTTTCTCTGTTTTACTTCTTATTTCTCTTATAAATCTATCACTTTTTACCATACAATATAATTTGTAAATTTTGTCATTATTGTTTAGGGATTTTTACTCTCTACAGAATATGGGCTTCATAAGTGCAACGATTATTATCTATTATGTTCAGTAATGTAGAGTGCAGAAAAATGTTTGGTAGATAGGAGGTACTCAATAGATATTGAATAAGTAAATAGATTAATGAATAAATGAATTTAAAATGGTGTTTAGTGGCTACACATTCAAAATTATATATGTATATTTTTTGTGAGTGGTAAGACACCAGAAAGTGAGAATATTTTAGAGAGAGTCCTATGGTTGAGCCAGGTCATCTCTTAAGCTTTTTTAAGCCTCATCCATGATTAATCCATCCAATATTCCCTGTCACAATCATTTAGGTTAACATCTACTTGTGAATGTTCTAAATATATACATACAAACATACACATACATGTTTGTAGTATTCTAAACATTTTGTTAAATATTTTTGTTTTACATTAAAATAGTATTTTTTCTTTTTATGTATCTCTAAAATGGGCATAGGCAAAATGGATGAACTTTACATTTTTGATAGCAATTTCTTTTGGAGATTTCTAAAATCTGAAAAGAATTTAGACTTAAAAAAAATACTAGTTTAATTGGATTGACTATATTTGCTTTGTGAATGTGCAAATACATACCAAGACACCAAACACATGATTCACAAAAGGCTGGTACTCCGGAGCAAGAAGCAAGCCTTCAGCATGTCTACACTTGGAAAGTCGAGATGATGAAGTTTATATACAGTCCATGTCCAAATGAAACAAGACAGTTCTTGCCTTCCCAAACACACAAGATAAATTTTATTTATTTTAGAATTACAACTACCCTATTAATATCTGACATTCATAAACACTTTAATTTAAACTTAGTAGATTTTCAAAGTAAAGATAAATTAGTCAATGTGCTAAATCATTCGTACAGTAGCATAGAAATAGGGAATGAAACCTAAACTTCAGTTCATGCCTTTAGAATGTTATTTTTCCCTTTCTTAACTTCTTTGTTTACAAAGATCAAAATGTGTCTTAAAAAACTTTTACATTCTTCTTTACCCCCAGAATGAATATCACCCCCAGAAACACCTATTATTGCATTTGTAGAAGGCCTTCAATGACTCATGCTATTTTGAAAAGGGGAAGTATTCATAATTGACAGCATATTTTAGAAAACTCCTTTCTAAAATAAGAATTTGGTTAAGACTTATTTATCATGATTGTGGACAGCCTTATTTTTGGAAAGCAATTTTGAAAAAATAAAATATTTGTATAAAATCTTACTGATGCAGCAAGCAAAAGAAAAAAGCACACCTTAGTGTGCCCTAATTTATGAAAGTATATATGAATATCATTGATAAAATAAAAATATGCACATATTTATCTCAAACTGTGATTAAACACCATTTTAAGTTCATTTATTCATTAATCTATGTATTTATTCTATTGAGTACCTACTACCTATCTGGACTCTACATTACTGAACAAACTAGAGTTTCACTAGTGACAGACTGAGACTCAGAGAAAATGAACAAGTTGTCTTTGGTTCCAAAGTGAGAAATATAGGACGCAAATCAGGTCTTCATTGACTCAGTAATTAATCTTACAGGCATTCCACACTGTGTGTTAAGAGGGCTAAGAGGAAAACAAGCAGAGAAGGAAGAGAAAATTGGTTAAATAAAATTTTTGATTATGTGAGTCTTTGACCTAAAATGCCTTTTTCCCCACAAACTTATAATTGTTTTAGAAATTTCTGTTACCCTTATAGAAATACAAGGTTCACAAAGTAAATCAATGTAACAAATATACCAGTTACTTGAGGGGCTGGGGATTTTACAGAGCCTTAAGTCATACTTTGAGACTATCAACTCATGTCAGCAGGAGAAAACCACCACGGTATTTCTGTGTGAAAATTTTTTTTAAGATTTTATTCATTTATTTGAGAGACAGAGAGTGCGTGCACACATATGAGTAGGGGAGGGACAGAGGGAGAGGGAGAAGCAGACTCCCTGCAGAGCACAGAGCCCCACCCAAGCTTGATCCCAGGACCCTGAGATCATCACCTGCTCTGAAGTCAGACACTCAACCTACTGGGACACCCAGGCGCCTCTGTTTGAAAACTTTTCTATTCTGTTTATATATTTAGACTGCTTGGAGATTAACAAACAAACATACCATTTTAATACTGCCAGAAATAACCATGGACAGTCTTAGTCATCTTAAGCCAAACAGATTTATATACTAGTTTTTTAGTTTCAATACCAAAAGCCAAGCAGGTGATCGATGAAATAATGGTCTTACAGCATAGTGTGGTTAAAAGCGTGGGTTCTGGAGCCGGAAACGGATTCTCTGAATTATAGTACTGGGTCACCCACTTAACAGCCAAATAATTTTAGGTGACTTAATATTCCTCTCAGTTTCCCCATCTGGAAAATGGGGTTAACAAATGTACCTATCTCTTGGTGTTTTGCTGAGGATTAAATACATTAATGAAGGCTTGATTTAGAAGTATACCTGGGTTTTTATTATCAGGATACAGAAGGAGAGAAAGGTTAATTTGTTTCTGTAATTCCGGCAATCCCATCAGTTCTCTGTCTTTGTGGTTCTTCATCTGCAAGATGATAATACTAGGTTAGAGTCCTCTGTTAGGAAACTGAGGGGATGATGCCCTCTCGATCCAAGCAGCTTTTGGGGCTCCTGTTCTTGTGCATTCAAATAGCCCTGGGCATAGTGGAACAGGGTGAAAAAAATTTATCTATGTGATACATGGAATACTGAATTAAAAATATAGACACTACTGTGATAATTCAGGAACTTTGGAAAGAGAATACATAAAAGGAACTAGGTGTCCCAATATCAGGGACAGGTATTCCTATCTGAAGGAAACTCACTGAGGGTGTGAAAATTGGCATCATTACCAAATTAACTTCTCCAATTAGGGAAAAAAAAAAAAAAGCTCATGTTTATGGGATGTAGGCAAGGATGAGACACGCTCTTCAAATTATTTCATTTTATACCAGCCAGAAAATAGGACATGGCTAAGCATGTTTTGGCCTATTCAGAAAAGTCAGTTCTCAAATAAAAATTACTCAGCATTATTGAAGACCTCATTTTCCTCTTTCTCTATGAAACTGAAAGCTGATTACTCAAGAAGGCTAGCCACAGTGACCCTGTTGTGAAATGTCTGTGCCAGAATAGAAAATTCCATCCCCTAAAAATGCCAATGGAGGCTATATGCTGTGACTGTTTGAAGTACAACAGATGTTATGCAGGAAGAGAGAGGGTCGGTGACCAGGCAAAATGGGGGAGGACCGCATGGGGCAAAATTAAACAAGTTATTTTACTGAAACGCTTATCAAGGCCTTCCATACATGCATGGCTACCATAATACACAGAGCGTCCTGCATTTGGGAACTAAGAAACATCTCACAGAAGTGATCACACTGTGGAAAATGATGATAGAAAAAAAGCCATTTGGCTTTTTTGGAATCTGCACAATGGATCCAAGTTCTGCTTCTGCCTCTCATAACCTTTGGCAAATTACCCACTGCTCTGAGCCTCCATTTTCTCATCCATAATTAGAGATAAAGACTTTGTCATCATCTTCTTTCATATCTGGGATGCAAGTGACTCAGAAAGATGTTGTTCACATTAGGAATCGGCTTACAAAAGGTATTTTATGAACTTCGCTAAATACACACTGCACCCGAATCCAGTCTAAAGGAGCTTATTCAAATTTAACGGAAGTTCTCGCCTCTCTTTGCATTTCAGACAGATTCTCTCCATTTTCACTTCTTTTCGGATGACTCCGAATCCGCCTCTGGAACTTCATGCACTCTCCGGGTCCAGCCTCATATTTCTGGCAGCCTAATCCACATTTCTTCCTGCCTGTCTAGCTAAATCCCTAATCATTTCAACTTTTTTAAGTGTTGTATATTCCACAACCTTCTGTATATTGTAGTACCTTTCAGTTCTTCATATCTGCCCTGATATTCATTTATTCACCTAACACATATTCACTGAAAACTATGTTCAGCCACTTAAAAAAAACTATCATAAATGAAGTAAATTCAAGTAAATAGATTTAAAAAGACATGAAACAAAATACATGTCTATGTAAAAAGCCTAGTAGAGTTCCAAAGACATAGAAATGAATGAATTTATATAAATAATTAATGTCAGTAATAACTCCACAAAATAATTAAAATTACTAGTGATTATTATTTATTAGTATAGGGTTTTATTAATTTTAATCATGTTAATTACATATTAATAAAAATGCTATAGAACATTAGACAGAAGACTTAACATGGTTTCACCATCTGTTTAACTATTTCTACTTTTCTTTCTCTAATATCTTCATGCAACAAACAGAAAATCACTTAAAATATTTATATCTAATTCTATTGCTCCTGCCTTAATGCCTAACACTTTCTCAGGGCTCACCATCATAATTAAAAAACATTCAAATACACACTCTGCTCATAAGGATATATATGACCTGGACACTGCCAGGCTCTTGAATCCATGATATGCCTTTCAATGGATTTCTGAATCTAGCTACGCTAGCCTTCTTTCAGTTCCTGAGGTTGCCCTCCTTTGAAAGTATCTTTATTTGTTGACTTTGCTTCTTAGGGTAAATATGAGATTAATAATGCCATCATGTTATTGTGACTTCATCCTTTTAAACTAACACCCTGTATAAACCACATAATTTGCAAATCCCGAAGCAAAATTAAAATGTGAGGACTTTTGTTCAGAAAGAAAAAAAATAAAGTTGTGTTTTTAAAAATGAACCAAAATAGGAGCACCTGGATGGCTCAGTTGGGTAAGCATCTTGATTTCGATCTCCGCATCCTGAGATTGAGCCCTGAGATGCGCATGGAGTCTGCTTAGGATTCTCTCTCTCCTCTCCCTCTGCCCCCCCCCACGCATGTGCTCTCGCTCTAAAATTGTTGGGGTTAATGTAGAGCATGAAATCAGCCATAACAGCTGACTAGCTAAAATGTAACACGGAGACTGCTGTGGGAATTGGAAGGTTTCAGAGAAGGGCGTCGGCCTTTGGAATGCCGAGTCCTGCGGGACCACTCTGCCCTTGGAATGCCATGGGGAGTTGCCTTCCTGAAGCTTTCTTAGCCCAAACAGCCACCCTGTGATCTAGGAGATGTAGGCATGGTCCCTTAGGCTATGTTTAGCAGAACTCGTGGAACACGCAGATTAGTATATGGTATCTTTCCAGGAAACAGACCCTCCTAGTTTCCTTAAGACCCCTTGTCACACACCACATGCTTGAAAAACAGTGGTAAGGTTTTGTAATTATCCTGAACCAATAAAAGCAGGAGCAAAGAAGAGCAAAGGGTCTTCGTCTCTCAGCGTTGACCCCCTTGCCTTCTCCTCTCTTTCACAGCAAAGTTTGGAGTAATCTTTCATCCCTCAGTACAGGGATTGCTGGCCATTCCCGGCATTAAAATAAATAAATAAATAAATAAATAAATAAATAAATAAACAAACAAACAAATAAATCTTTTTTTAGAAAATGTACCAAAATATAAAGCTTTTTCCTTTCTTTTGTGGCCTCTCCTCCACTCATGGGGCATCACACATGCTGTATGTTAATGAGGTGACAGTAGACGTTCATACTGTGTATATCTCCTTGTTCGTGCGCCTGGTCTATTGTCTCATCAGACTTCACTTACGCAACAAAGTCAAAAATCAAAATCAAAAATTTCAAAACAATGAAAGCAGTCCATTAAAACAAACGTGGAGCCATCTGAGACTGAAGTTTGTGCAATTGCATGGGTCTCATGCCCTTTCTCCCATCCGTGGCCTATTCTCCCAAGCATAGTATAAATGATCCCTTTAAAATACAATTCAGGTCATGTAATGACATTCAGTGCCCTTCCATAACTCTAAAAATATTTTATTTACCTTTTTATTGTTGACACCTATAGGAATGTCTGGCTTAGTAAAGGCTGAATAAGTAATTGATGGGCAACTATTTAAGAGGATTATAAACCCTCTAATGAAGTCATGGGCTAATTTGTTTGCAAGAGTAACTGGCTTTAAAGGACCTAGATTCCATAATCAGAATGTGATGTCCTTCTCTTGAGACTGTGCTCCTTCTCTTTTATATTGGCTTTATTCTCAAGAAAGATACATCTACAGAATAGCCATGTTTGTCCCTGTTAGTTCAAGCTTTTCATCCTATCATTTTTATTCAGTTAAATGAGGACTTTCCATAATCCTTATTTTGAGCAGAACTATTAAATCTAACTCTAGTCAGCCAGAATTAAATTACATGTCTGTACCTGAAGAAATGACTTTGATTCTGTTAGACCAAGCGTAAACCACCACAAGTGCTGAAGTGTTTGTTCATTAAAACAATTCTGGGCCCTTTTACCAGAATAATGATGGATATTGTAGAGAGAATATGTATGTCTTCAACCTACTAGATAAAGCCAAATTATTCTCTGTGATGGTAGGACCAACAGTTCACAGTTATAATTTAATTTGGGAAAATTAATAAACAAACATTTTTATGAGTATATTTGTGTAGATAACATGAGAAAGGTATACATTTTATCGATAAAATTATTAAGTTTCCATCATACAGAAAAAGTAAGCTCCTTAAATTTGAGAAATCTGGAAAATCAGGGATCCATGACCATTATGTCTATAAGCTATGAAGTCTCTCTTCATAAATGTGGAAATGGTAAAATAAGTGGATATTGGCTACTCAGTAAGCAGGGACACTTGGTCTATTTCTCAAGATTTTTGACTGGAAGAATCTAGGTTTACTGGAGATTTGACACCTAATATGATACAGAACCATGGACTAGAAGCCTGATTACTACAGGGGATCAAATCATTTTATTGTCCCTAAAAAACTGAGATAATGGCATTGGACTTTGGGTTTAGCAAGTAACATTTATTATGTGTTCATTATATACCAAGCCCCATATTCATTCATGCAATCTTCACAACTCTCTGAGCTAGCAACAGTAATCAGCCCCAAAATATACTTGAGAAACTTACCTCTTAGAGAAGTTAAAGAATATAAGTTAGGTCAAATAAGATAATTACACAAATAAATACATGTGTCTATCCCTTGCTTCCAGGTTTATGACAAGGGTCTCTCATCCTCTCATCTTCTTCCCTCGTTATGTTTGAATCAGGTATGTTTCCTCTCCTGCATGAGTAGCTGTGATATAAACATCAGCAATCTTATCTTTTGCTGAAGGACATTTATGTCAGTTTATCTTATTTACACTTTAAAATTTGCCAAGGACAACATTTAGAGTTGGGAGAAACTTGTATCTGAAGCCTACCATCCTCTTTAATGCTCATTCTAGAAACCACTTTTCCCCTTTTTATTCCAAAAGCCTAGCATGCTCATGATGCCATGTCCACTCTCCTTCTCATACACAGAGAAGTAGATGACATGGTGTCAATACTCTGGGATGCCTGTGTTTGAAAATAGAGGATATCATAATTCAAAGGAAAATTGCGAGCAGTAGAATTGAGACACCATAAAAAGTCAGTAGGGGAGATATTTGGTTGGTATTAGGCCATACCATGAAAGCTTCTGTGTAAAGTTGGTTCTGCTAATTGGTACTAGGTAAAGCGATTGATGGCTTTTTCCACAGAGAAAAGTTTCCCTGCCCCAAATGCCTCCATTTACCTTACTTAAACTGCTTTAAGATGCCAACTCAAACCTTGTGACAATAGCGCACACAGGTGCATTCTTCCCATGTAAATACTATTCAATGACTTCAGTTCTCTGCATGAGACTTTAAAGTGTAAATGTCCTTAGTCATAGTTTACTAGCTATGCTTCTAACCTAAGCAATGATTTTGAGTCTTAAACATTCATATGCTTGATATTTAAACTCATAGCAAGTGTTAGAATTGAACTTTGTAGTTAAACACTCTGCTTTCAAGTAAAGACTTTACTACTTCCTAGCTTGGGGTCATGTGTAAATCACTTAGCCTCCTGGAAATTCAGCTGCTTCTTCTGAAAGTTCGGATTGTCATCATAACTATCTCTTAGGATTGTTATGAAGACAAAATATAAGAAAAACATGAATGTGCTTTAAAGAGCTGGAGAAATGTTAGATACATTTCCTGAAATAGATGCTATATATTCTGTTTTTGTGTGTAGAATTTGGTATTGTGATTAACAGTTCCCCTAGTTTTTGGAGTCTGACTACCTGAATTCAAGTTCTAGTAGCATCATTTGTATTCTATGATGGTGGGCAAATAGTTTCATCTGTAAAGGAGATTAATAATAACCTAACCCATAGGTTTATCATGTGGATCAAATGAAATATATGTGTGGACCACTTAGCAAAATGCCTGGGACATAGTCAATAGTAAATGAACTTTAGATGTTGATGATGATGGACAGATAAAAATGCTAACAGATTTTCCAAGTTCTGTGACCATTGAGAATTATTACTTTGTTAGTTATGGGACACAATTTCTAATAATTATAATTCATTAGTCATCCACAAAAAATGTTTAGAATATGAAAAATATTTTAAGATTCTGCCAACTTTTATCTTTGAGTCATACTTAATTAACTCCATCACATTACACAAAAGTATCCCTTCTCTGCTAAGCAAAATACAAACTCCAGACTTAGTATTATGGCCAAGACTAAATACTGGGGAGCTCAATATGTTAGGATGTGTAGTGGCTGACATAGTAGAGAGAAAAGTTATGTATTCACCAACAAAGACCTTATTTGTGTTTAACACAAATAATTAGACTTCTATGGCATTTTGTGTTGTTTAAAACCAGTAAGTCTGTGTCCCTTCCTCTGGGACTAACATATCAGCAAAGCTAACCTAAACTCCATTTCCTAAGCAGGAGGATAAGGAAATTGAAATCATGTTAAAAGGATTCACCACTTTTTGCACAGATGTCAAACAGGTTTCAAATTATTAGTCAAACACAATTGGGTCTGTCTGTCTGGATTGCTGTGCTGAAAAGAAATCTGAAATCTTGGAGATATCAAGTGCTATGATTAAAGAGAGATGTCTAAGGATGCCTGGGTGGCTCAGTCGGTTAAATGTCTGCCTTCAACTCAGGTCATGATCCCAGGGTCCTGGGATCAAGCCCCTCATTGGTCTCCCTGCTCAGCAGAAAGCCAGCTTCTCCCTCTCCCTCTGCTACTCCCCCTGCTTGTGCTTTCTCTCTCCCTCTCTCTGTTAAATAAATTTTTAAAAAATCTTTTTAAAAAATAGAAATGTCTGCCATGGGAACATGGAAATCACAAGTGGAACTATGTAATCGAAGATTTGTTGCCTCTGATTTCTATAGCATAGAATGAATAAATGGAAGTTTAGTGCTTTTTATAAAACACGGAAGAAATAACTTCTTGATATCATCCACAAAAATATCCTCTACAAATGGGTTTTATTTCACAGCATTTGTCAATATTAAACTTATTTCCAAAGGAAGAAAAGAAAGATATAGGGATATACATTCAATATTGTTAGGCAAATGGCACTATTACAGAAAAATCCCAGCAGCAACTTTCATTTTAGAAAAATTTTTGGGTTTTTTTTTGTTGTGGTTTTGTTTTTTTTTTAAATACATTATTTTTATACTAGTTTTAGGTTCACTGTAAAATTAAACAGAAGGTACAGAGATTTCTCATTTTCCATATACTTGTTCTTCCTCTACATACGTCTTCCTCCATTATAATCTCCCACACCACAGTAGTACCTCTGTTATAATCAATGAATCAGCATCACTGTAAGTTGATAGCTTACATTAAGTTTCATTTTTGGTGAAATAGGAAATTACACAATTTTTATTTTGCTGTTTATACATGCATTTGTATTTTACTCATAATATTGGAAACACTGCACAGAATTACATCAAATTAAAAAAAATAAATTTGATTTGCACCTATTCTGCTTAATATGATCTATCTCCTGCTTACTGATGAGGAAAGAAAGACTAAAAAGAAAAAATATAAGTTTCATTACTTTCCATTTCCTTTTATGACATCAGTTTCAGAATAAGTGGCTTGTTTTAGTCTGTTGGGGCTGATACCACAAAAATATTGTACATTATAAGTTCAGAGCCCATGTATAGCCAAAGGGGATTGTTTCTTTTTTATGCACTGTACACACAATCTTCATTTGTGTTTCTGTGCCTTCTATGTCCCGTACTACTTCTTCTACTGAAAATGGTAGCCATTTTCTCTGCAGGAAAGATAAATCAAGATAAAAATATTGAAGATAATGAATAAAACCTCAGGGACCTGTGAGACAATATCAAAAGTTCTCACATATCTGTAATTGGAGTGCCAGCAGGAAAGACATGAAATTATGAAAAAAAATATGTTTAATGACATTATAGCTCAAAATTTCCCCAATATGGAGATTACTTACAGATTCTAGAAGACCCACAAGCCAAAAGAAGGATAGATATGAAAAGAACAATGCTTAGATACATCATGGTCAAACTGTTGAAATTAAAGACGGTAAGAAAATCTTGAGACAATCAAGAAAAATGACAAATTATGTAGAAATATAACAATTCAAATGACTATATACTTCTCATTAGAGGAGCTAGAAGACTGTGGAAAGAACTTTAAAATGCCCAAAATAGCACTAAGATCAGAATTCTTTACCACATGAAAATACCTTCTAAGAACAAAGGGGAAATAAAGAACTTTTCAAATAAAAGAGCACTAAGAAAATTCATTGATGGCAAGTTTACACTCCATGAAATGATTATGGGTATTTTTAAAGCTTAAGAAAAATGGTAAGAGATGGAGATATAGATTTTCATTAAGGAATTAAGAACATTGGAAATGACATAAATATTTATGTAAATGTAAAATATTATTTTTCATCTTAATATCTGTAAAATATCTATGACTTTCCGAGCAAAAATTATACTGACAGTTTGTAAGGAATATATTGCATTAGATATGCTATACATGAAAACTACAGTATAACATGGTATGAGAGTAAATGGGCCTATCTGCAAGCAAATTTCTATATTTTATATGAATGATAGATTATTAATTCTAAGTAGGGTATGGATATAAAGTTTAATATAAATTTTAACCCCCAGAGCAACCAGTAAACAATTTTGCACAAAGTTGTAGCCAAATATCAAGTAGATTAATTATAATAAAAATCTAGACATCATTTAAATAATCTAAAACAATACAGAAAAAGTCAAACTGAAGAACAATTTAAAAGGGGTAGACAAGAAAGCCAGTAATAAAATAGTAGACTTAAACCCAAACACATGAATAAAGTATCAGTCAGGGTTCTCCAGAAACAGAACCAAATAGGTTTTACATATATCTACCCATAGTTATATCTGTATTGATCTCTATACCTCTATACTGATACTGATATAGCCATAGATACAGTGTTTTTTTGTTCGTTGTTTGTTTTTTAAGAATTGGCTCATGAGATTGTGGAATCAGGCAAGTCCAAAATCTGTAGGACAAGCTCAAAGGCTGGAAACCAAGGTAGGAGTTATTGTTGCAGTTTTAGGCAGGATTTCTTCTTCTACGAGAAACCCTCGTTTTTGTTAAGACTGTCAACTGATTGGATGAGCCACCCATATTATTCATACAAACCCATTTACTTAAAGTCAACTGATTACTGATGTTAAACACATCTAAAAGTACATTCACCACAACACATAGATTAGTGTTTGATTAATGAAATGAGCACCATAGCCCAGCCAAGTTGACACATTAAGTTAGCCATCATAAACAACTACAGTAAATGTTATTGGACAAAATACTCTAGTTAAATGCAGAGATGACCAATATAGTTTTTTTAAAAAGCAAACATTCTAACTATCTAAAAGTTATGTATTTCAACTCCAATATATAGATCATTTGAAAATATATGGTTGAGGGGCTCCTGGGTGGCTCACTCAGTTGAGTGTCCAACTATTGAGCTCAGCTCAGGTCTTGATCTCAGCCCCATGCTAGGCTCCACTCTGGGCATGGAGCCTACTTAAGAAAAAAAAAAAAAAAGGAAGAAAATATATAGATGAAACGGTTATAACAAGCAAATATCAATCATCAAAGATTAGAGTGGAATGTTAACATCAGATGATTTAGAACTGAGAGAAAAAGATAACTATTTCATAAAATGGGAAGAGCAATTCATCCAGGAGACATAAAAACCATAAAAGTGTTTGTGTCTAATAAAAAAAGCTTCAAAATACATGAAGCAAAAAAAATTAGATTTCATATGGAGAGACAATTTACCAATAATAGATATTTAACTGTCTCCCCACAGTTACTAAGATAACTGAACAAACAGTAGACAAAATAT
Source organism: Ailuropoda melanoleuca (assembly GCF_002007445.2). Lineage (NCBI taxonomy): Eukaryota > Metazoa > Chordata > Mammalia > Carnivora > Ursidae > Ailuropoda > Ailuropoda melanoleuca. The sequence continues at coordinate 56,882,198 of NC_048233.1, read as the reverse complement.
CATTAAAGACAACCACCTCAAATTGCATGATAATCATGAGACCCAGCAACAGCAGAGTATTTTCAAGTGTATTTGGCATGTTCATCTATACACATATGCTAGTCCAGGAACTAGTATCATTAAATGTAAAAACTTTGAAATCATACAGAGTATACATTATCATCTAACTAGGATTAAATTAGAAATCACTAGTGTATGTAATTGCATTCAAAATTTTAGGAAGAGTCCAATAAACCAAATATAAGTAGAAGGAAGAAAACAAAGATAAGAACAAAAATCAATAAAGTAGAAATCGGGCAAAGAATGGAGAAAATTAACAGAGCCCAAAAGTTGGTACTATGAAAAAAATATATTGATAAACACCTTCTAGCTTGGAGAACAAAATGTGAAAAGGAACACAAATTACCAATATCAGGAGGTGTTACCACTTGCAAGTGGTGCAGATAATAAAAGAATTATAAGGGAATAATATTTACAATTAAAGCCAATCTACTTGACATGCCTAACAAAAATAAAAACACAAATTCTTAAAAAATACAACTCACCAAAACAGACACAACAGGTCTTCAAAGGATTCCAAAAACCGCAGTCTGACTCATAATGTCTCACTAAAGATTGATAGCGTGTTTACTACACTCCACGATGACTTTTTAAGTTTCTCCTTTTCACTACCCACAGGTGCTGTTAATTCTGCCCTGAGTCTATATATCCCGTTCATACCTTTTACTAACTTCATATGCTTCCATTATGATTCAATTGTTTTGGACAATAACGAAACACATATGTGTTGAGCATTATATGTATAGGGGACTCTTGCTGTGCACCAGACATGTACAAATGTTTCACAAGGCACGTAGCCATCACGACAACCATTGTTGTCCTGGTAAACAGCTTCTTTCCTGGTGGTTTGTAGTGTTTGTCATTTTCACAGTGAAAATGCCCCCAGCGTGGTCAATTTCAATCCACCAGTGGTTTGATGACCAGCTTGCAAATTTCCTGAATATTTAATAAAAGGCTCTGATAAACAAGCACAAGTGAATTCCAGCAGAGCCACAGCGCAGCCCTGGAGGATAGATAAAATTATGACCCTCATTTTCTAAATAAGGAAAACTGAAGCATAGAATGGTTAAGAAAATTACCCAAATTTCCTCTGTTGGTAAACAATGAGTTGTGTTCAAACCGAGGTCACTTCGAATCATTTTGCAGCGGAGCCACTCTGCCCGCTCTGGGAACAGTATTGCCTTACAGGATTTCTTTTTTCTGGCTAGTGACCTCCTGGGAAACAGGAACCTACATAATCATTTCTGTATTCTTCACAATGCTTTTATTATTCTTCACCTTATTCCAAGTTATTTTAAATACATATATGAACTAATTGAAGGGAAAATTTGATTAAAGGATAAACTCTGCTTTTATGCTTGCTTATGAAGCACAATAAGCTTGAAAGTTCTCCCCCTGGCAACTATTAGAATCTTGGTCAACTATCTGTAATTTAGGAATTCATTATCACAGGAGAGGTAGTAGCATTATCAGTTTTATAATCAAACCCCAAACTAAATGCTGAGAAAATTAACAGTATTGTTTCTGGGTTTCTTGTTTGCTCTCTGTGTTTCAGGTGATCTTAGGATAACTGCAGAATGTATAGTTGATAGTGGAGACTGTCTTAAGAGTTTGAGCATTTAGATATTGATATTGGTATGGTCACATGTGTGGGCGCCCTGCAGGTGATGGGTTCAGATCCCCATCCAGAAGCGTTCAGATGATGAGGCTAAGATGCCACACACATAGGATATGAAAAGGTTTTTTTCTCACATAATGAAGTTTCCTAGGAAAGTAAGACAGCCATTCACATTGGTCCTAAATAAAGTAGCTTACAGGGGGGCTTGTGGCTTTCGTATTTTTTGTTATTAGAGGTGAGACTGGGTAAAAGTGCCTCTTGCTTACATGGTGGGGTTAGCGTGGTTTGAATTCCATGCTGGTGCCAGCAAGGGAGTGTTTGAGCTTTCTTCTTCGCTTCCCTATTTGTGGGATAAGAAGGAAAGGGTGCAGCGCCCCGGCCAAGAGCTTATGCTAAAGATATAATAGGAAAACATGTTGTGAGCCCCGCGGGCTTTAGCGTGGACCTCAGAGCAAGCGCAGTTGGGAATGCCAGCTTGCTCAGGGCGAAACGCTGCCCTCCCCGAAACCCCCTCAGATAAGGAGCTGCCAGGAATGCCTGGTCCGCTTAGGGCAGAACGCCGCCCCAACCGCAACCTGATTGCTCCTGAGGATAGCCCGTGGGGTCCGTAGAAACATGTTTAAGAATAAGCTTCACTTGCTTAATGTTACATCATTTACTCCCGTGACCTTCACCGTGATGTACTGTCATTCACTAGGATGTGCTACAGGCCCCGAGACTCCCTTTGATTTCCCTTGATTGTCTTGGATTGTTTATCGCCAATAAATATGCGAGGTTGTAGCTGTTGGGGGCGATTGCACTCTTTGCAGTCGTCCCTTGCTCCCTCGTTTCTTTCACAGCTAACCTGTCTGTGGCTCATCCTTCTTGGAATCGCTGCAGCTCCAAGGCAAAAGGGGGCAGGCAGGGGCTTGGAACATCGCAAATGGAGTCAGAATCTTTATTACATCACACTTGGAGACATTAATCTGAATTGAGAAGGAAATTTCCCATGTAAAAGGAATAATACATCAGAACCATTTCACTTGTGTTTATGAAATGTATTACAGGAAGACAAAGGGAAAATGAGGGAGAAATTGGAAACAAGACAATATAGAGAAACCTGATAAAACTCCCATACTTAATTCTGAACAAGACCCTACAGGATTTCTACATTCCAATCTGTTGACAGTATTTGAAACAACAGTTATAGGGTTTTCTTCTTCTTCATTTTTCCCCCCAGAGCCTCTATGTCTCAAGACAAGGTGATTACGTTGTGAACCCTTGGATAATCCGGGATATTCTGCCTATTTTAAAGTTAACTGATTAGGAAGGAGCTTAATTCTATCTGCAACCTTCATTTCCCTTTACCATGTTACGTGACATGTTCACAGGTTCAGAGAATTAGGACATGGATAGATTTGGAGACCATTATTCTGCCTACCACAACCATGCATGGAAGAAGGGTAGATTCTGGCTATTTTTGCCCAAAGTGAGGCTCCTCAATGGACAATGTTTATGCTAGGTTCCCCATTGAAATGGCGGCAGCTTTCTCTGAGCCACACTACACTGTGACAACTGTTCTCATGGTCTTCCTTTCTAATTTCTTTCACAGTTGTCAGGTCTGTATTGCTTTCTGAGGTCTTTCTCTGCCTACTCCTGCTTCTTCCTCTACCTTTCACAGGTATTACCTCAAATAGTACTTTTAAAGATCTTATTCATTTATGTAGAGAGTGACAGAGTGCGAGCAGGGTGGGTGGTGAGGGGCAGAGGCAGAGGGAAAGAGAGAATCTTAAGCAGACTCCCAACTGAGTACGGAGCCCGGTAACACAGGGCTCCAACTCATGACTCTGAGATCATGACCTGAGGCAAAATCAAAAGCTGGAAGTCCCTAATTCTTTTGTACTTTTAAATCCATCTTGGTATCTGCTTCATGGAAGACCCAAATTGACACAATGAGTCTTGAAAAGTTATCAAAGCAACATGAAATAATTCATTGTTTCCAGTCTGAAGAAGAATACTAGTTCTTGGTTAGATCCTACTTCATAAATTCACTTACTTAAACATAGTGATTAATACACATTCAAAAGTTCACCATCAAATTAGAAACATGATGAGTAAATATCATTCACATTACAATTGTTAGTAAAACTTGATCAGCCTTAATCAAATTAAGAATTAAGTAGTAACTGATAGATCATATTGAGTAACAGACAGTATTGTCTCAATGACATGCAGTGGTATAAAAATTAAATTTACTTTCTTTAAAATAAATCAGTGATCACCGGAGCCAATATGTGAGCTATGCCACATATCCTTACAGATAATCAGACCTGACTAATCTGTAGGGTAAGAGGCTTAATAATTAGCAATTCAAGCTAAAAAAAAAAAAATTATATATATATATATATCTCCAAGAAACACTGCAGGCTTTTTAGGAAAAGGCACACTTTGAAAAAGGAATAAATTTGACCTTTATGTACCATTTAAAATTGGCTACTGGCCCAACCTGCTTATCTCCAGGCATCTGTCTGATAGTACCTCATTGTGACTGCAAGTGGTTTCGGTGATCAGAACCGTGTTTCTGCTTTCTCGGGCTAACTAGCAAGTCATTTACAGGAAAGTGGCACCCTGACTGAGACCCGTGAAAATAAAATGTGCATACACCTGGGAGTTAAGTGGTTGAGAAGGTACAGACACAATGGCTGCACTTAAAGAGCATCTATTCCCTGGTGACTCGGTACGGTTCTTTTCAAATGTGTAGAAGCCTGAATGTCACTAATGGGCAAGATCAGGTAGGTTACAGACACTTTCATAAACAGTAGCTATTTGAGGATAAGAAACTCCTGGACTGGTCAGTTCAGTTGATGAAATCTTTTTATTTGGACCCTAAAGAGAACTTTTGGCTCAAATTCATCCATCCTGAAGAGCAGTGCAAAGCTATTTTCTTGTCATAGCCATTTCACACCTGAACTTCAAAGTTTGCTCGTGACCTTGTCAAGGCTATAATAGCTACCCTGTGAAATATCAAAACAATCAACTATTGGCAGTAAAAATTGAAGTTATTCTGTGATTAAAATAAAGCAGTACAAAAGGGCTGTTTATAAAATTAGATATTTTTGTGTCAATTGTTGAGAAGCTGCTGATATACCTAGTGTCATTCATACTTTTATAATTACTAACAATGAACCATGCATGACGAGTACTTTACAGTGTATCAGGCAAAATTTTACCAATTAACTAACTTAATGTTTGTAACAACATTCTGGAAACTATGAAACACAGTAAGAATGGAACATCAGAAAAGGAACAAAGAGAAGGACCAATACAAAGAATGTGATCCCAATGTCATGGCCTGTGACTACTACCACAGAGCTCAGCAAAAAATTGCAAGAACTTCAGAGCAGTAGCTGGGAGCAGAACTAATGCCTTGAATTTTGATCACACCTCTCAGGCTGAAAATCTGATCAGAAAGAAAGAATTATTAAAAACGAGACAGCAGGCCCCCGAGGAGGCACTTATGCCAAGCCTCATGTCACCAAACCAAGACAGTGACCGATGAGGCTCTCCCAGAAGTGGAAACTGGAACCAGTCAATTAGGAACTGCCTGATGAGTGTTAGTTCCTTCATCCGCTTGATAGACTGCTGCCATCGATCTCCTAAGGGAAAGTGGTCTTGCAATAACCAACCTGTGTTTTTGCCTGTTATACCTTCCTTCTTCCCAATCCCTTCTGCCAATAAAAGTCTTTCATTTTGTACACTCGATGGAGCTCCTTTCTGTCTGCTAGATGGGATGCTGCCCGATTCATGAATCTTTGAATAAAGCCAAAAGATCTTTAAAATATACTCGGTTGAATTTTGTTCTTTCACAAAACAAACTTATTTCTACTGTACATTTAAAACTTTGTTAATGTTACTAACTGTGCCTCAGTTTGTTAACTGCTTCCCTTCTTACCTCTATAGACATCATCCAAATCACATCATTGTAAAAGTTAAATGACTTAGAACTAGGGCTGACCCAAAGCAACTGCAAAGTAAATATTTACTATGATCTATTATTTTTACTATTACGTCTAAAGTTAGGAAATAGATGAAAATAATTGGAAGGGATTATTGTTTAATTTGGGGTGCTAAGCAGAGGTTTATGAATCCAGACAACATTTTAACACTTAGTTTAGAATTTAAAACTAAGGCAAATATTCTCAAACACTGTAAATGAAGCCATAACTATAGAAATTTCCCATTGATTATCTAGGAGCTCTCCTTACTTTTTCAAAAGTGATAATTAAGAGAGGTGTTTTTTTTTTATGATTAAACTTTTAAAGCTAATGGAGAAAATCCTAAAATCATTATCTTAGGAGTGATTTATTTCATAGCTATTAACACTATTTATTCAGATGTCTTGGTGGCTCAGTCAGTTAAGCATCTGCCTTTGGCTCAGGTTGTGATCCCAGGGTCCTGGGATCGAGTCCCACATTGGGCTCCCTGCTCAGCGAGGAGCCTATTACTCCCTCTGCCTGCAGTTCTCCCTGCTTGTGCTCGCTCACTCTTTTTCTCTCTCTCTGACAAATAAATAAATAAAATCTTTTAAAAATAAACCTCATTATTTATTTATTTATTTATTTATTTATTTATTTATTTATTTATTTTAGAGGGAGAGCAAGAGAGAGTGCAAGCATGGGGAGGGGTAAAGGAAGATGGAAAGAGAATCTTAAGCAGGCTCCATGCTTAGCATGGAGTCCCACTCAGGGCTTGATCTCATCACACTGAGACATGACCTGAGCAGAAATCAAGTCAGATGTTTAGCAGACTGAGGCATCCAGGTACTCCACAGCTATTTAGACTTTTATTTTTTTTAAAGATTTTATTTATTTATTTGACAGAGATAGAGACAGCCAGAGAGAGAGGGAACATAAGCAGGGGGAGTGGGAGAGGAAGAAGCAGGCTTCCAGCAGAGGAGCCTGACATGGGGCTCGATCCCAGAACGCCGGGATCACACCCTGAACCGAAGGCAGACGCTTAAAGACTGCGCCACCCAGGCACCCCTATTTAGACTTTTAAAATTAAACTTTACATGTGTTTTCATAAAATTTTCCTTTTTTGTATGTTTGTTAAAGTACTCAACTCTTAGATAAATATTTCCCTATATACAATACTTATTAATGCCAAAATCATAGTACAACTATTCCTTAATGGAGAGTAATTCATTTACTAACCTTGAGTTCCTTGGTTTTGATTGAGGATATTTTGATTAATTTATCTTTCTATGCATTGCTCTTCACAATCTGCAAAGGGAAGGAGCTTTATAGCAGAAAAATAAAATTATTTTCATTTGTAGAAGGGTATTTAGGCTAATGATCTTTATGCACTTCACTGTCTCCTCCTTGGGGGCGACTTTCCATGTTAAAATAAACTAAGATTCCTTTTGCCACCCAAACAGAGAGATTAATTTGAATGATATTTTTAATAATGTGGTAAGCCTAAAGATAAAAAAAAAAAATTGCAGGAGAGTTTTACCTGGGAACATAGACCAAGTTAGGTATTAAGAAACTATTCTAGGTTGGTGCTGCAAATTACTGAGTAATATTATCATCTCAGTGAGTTCGGTCCCGTTCTCTAAGCACCTAAGCCCATCCCCCTAGCACACCTGAATCCCTTTGCTTGCAATACATCCTTTCCTCTACGTTGCCCACAACTTTATTTTTTCTCTTTTTTTTAATTAATTTTTATTTTGTTATATTAGTCACCATACAGTACATCCCCAGTTTTTGATGCAATGTTCCATGATTCATTATTTTCATATAACACCCAGTGCACCACGCAATATGTGCCCTCCTTAATACCCATCACTGGCCTATCCCAATCCCCCACCCCCTCCCCTCTGAAGCCCTCAGTTTGTTTCCCAGAGTCCACAGTCTTTTATGGTTCATTCCCCCTTCTGTTAAAGCTGCAAAACTTCACCTTTCAGATATAAAACTCATTTAAAGTGAGATCCTCTCTATGGTCATTTGTTTTCTCCATTCTATCATCATATACTTGGAGAGCAAATGGAGCAGATGGGTTGAGTTCCCTTTCTGGTATCAAACAGATGTGGGTTTCAATCTTAGCAAGTTATGTTACATTGAACAAAAACAAAAATTATGATCACAATGATGATGTTGACGATGACAAATATAATAGAAACCTCACTGAGGTAGAATTAAAGGGGTGCAGGTAACTACATGTAAGATGTCAGGGGTATAACTGAAGTTAAAATGTCTTAAGATCGTTATAATGTTTTGGAGGAAGGGAGACATATAGACGAGTTTTAGATTTTAAATTAAGTATTAACATTGGAAATTAAAATATCACTAATAAAATAAAAACAAAATCCATAACTTTCAAAAAATAAAGAGAAAATACAAAATAAAAACTTTAAAAAGGCAAAGTGTATTAGAGTTTTCAGAAAAGAAAACTCTTTTAAGTGTGTTCATGAGCCCTTGCACACACACAGAGATTTACTATAAGGAATTGGCTTAGGTGATGATGGAGGCTGAGAAATTCCAAAAACTTCAACCAGCATGTTAAAGACCTAGGATTGCTGATGACACACATCTTCCCGTCTGAGTCCAAATGTCTAAGTCCTGGAAGACTGCATGGTATAAGCTCCACTCTCTCTCCAAAGGCAGTAGAAGACCAATGTCCCAACGCAGAGACAGGCAGAGAGAAGAAGGGAGAAAATTTTCCCTCCCTCAGCCTTTTTGCTCTGTTTGGGGCTTTAACAGATTGAACAAGGGTCACCACATTGGGAAGGGCCATCTGCTTTACTCAGTCTACAGATTCTAATGTCAATCTCACCCAGAAGCACCTTCACAGACACATTCAATATAATGTTTAACCAAATTATCTGGTGACCCTGTGGCCCTGTCAGGTTGGCACATAAAATTAACCATCCCCCAAACAAAATAGCCTGTGTCTTGATTTAGGTGGTAATTATAACATGAGAGACTATGGACTATGAGAAACAAACTGAAGACTTCAGAGGGGAAGGGGGTGGGGGAATGGGATAGACTGGTGATGGGTAGTAAGGAGAGCACGTATTGCATGGTGCACTGGGTGTTATACGCAACTAATGAAGCATTGAGCTTTACATCGGAATCCGGGGATGTACTGTATGGTGACTAACATAATATAATAAAAAATCATTAAAAAAATAAAAAAATAAAAAGCATGCAAGAACAAAAAAAATTATACAACTGTATAGATACAACGAAAATCAGCAGGATGTGCATTTAATAGTGATTTACTTTGCATGTGTTTTGCCTCGATTTTTAAAAATAGAGCAAGAGAGGAGAACAGAAAATGTGTTGAAAAAGCAAAACAAATATAAAATAACATGATAGAAATAATTACAAATATGACAATACATTTAAAATGAATAAAGCCCCATCTAAAATACAAAAAGTTTAGACTGGATAAAAATAAATCCAGCTATATCTTATTTGCAAGAGATACTTAAGATGTAAGTTTACAAAGTAAGTTTGTGAATTAAAGAGTGAAAGGAGGTATTTCTTGCAACACTAATTAAAAGGAGGCTGGTGTAGTGTTTGAGAGCATGGACTTGGAAGCCAGACTACCTGGATTTAGGATGCTTGCTCTTGTAAATTCTGTCAAAATGGTCAAGTTACATATGTTCATCATCTGTATCACAAGATTTTGATAATAATAATGCCTATTCATCATTTTATTGAGAGGATTAAATAAGATGATACATATACAGCAACTAAAAAATGTTTGGCACATAAGTAGATATTAAAAAATTGTTAGGTATTATTATTGTTATGGTTAGTATCATGGTCATCAAATGAAATAAACTTTATAGCATCATTAGATATAAAGAGGTCATATGTATAATGGACATATTTCAATTCACCAGGTAGATACAGAATTCTAAACATATGTGGATCTCTTACTACAGTCTCAAAATACAGAAAGGACAGAATTAAGCGGAACAATTCAAAAATCCAGCACAAAAATAATTTTAATGTTCCTGACTTACTACCTGATAGACTAAGAACAGACAAAAAAAAATATAAGGAAGGTTATAGGATATTTGTGGAAAAAAACTTATTAATAAGCTTGGTCTAATGATACAGAGATAACTAATCTAACACTAGAGAATTCATACATTTAAGGAAAATATTCATAGAAGTGATATAAACTGATCATCTACTGAGATAAAGAAATTCTGAATCCACTTTAAAGCACTGATTAACCATTTTCTGGACCCAATAAAAATAACAGAAAAAAATTTAAAATAAGATAGATAAGTAAATGTAGGATTAAATTTTTTAAATGTTCTAGTAATTTATGATTCAAGTAAATTGCAGTGGAAGTAAACTAAAAACTAGATGATACTGAAAATGCTAAACGCTTTTTATTAGTCTATAGTATTTTTTCTCTGGAATTCAGGGAAGACTTTCAGTTTCTGAATTCAGCAATTCATTTGTTTCAGGGAAGTTCTGCATTTTATTTTGAAATTCTTCCATTATATAATTATCTATTTTCTGTTTCGATCGTTCTCTTATTTTATTTAAAAATTTCAATTACGAGGGTGCCTGGGTGGCACAGCGGTTGAGCGTCTGCCTTCGGCTCAGGGCGTGATCCCGGCGTTAAGGGATCAAGCCCCACATCAGGCTCCTCTGCTATGAGCCTGCTTCTTCCTCTCCCACTCCCCCTGCTTGTGTTCCCTCTCTCTCTGGCTGTCTCTATCTCTGTCAAATAAATAAATAAAATCTTTAAAAAAAAAATTCAAAAAAAATTTTCAATTACGGTACTTTGATATTACTTTTTGTCATCTGTATTTCCTACCCATAATTCGATAGGTATTTAATTTATCGTGTTTCATGGGTGTATGTTCATTACATACTAGAGGTAATTATGTCTGGTCATCATGGGAACTTCCGTTCGCTTGGCTCTGCTTCTGAGCCTTCCCTCTTATAAGGGACAATTTTTGCACTACTGGGAAACTCTTCTTTTCAGATTATGGTCTTGGATTGTACCTGCTTTTCAATTTCACCTAAAATATTGTTTCCATTTTATGTTTTCAATTGATATGATAAAGAAGGTCATGCCTGAAATTGTTTTACACATCATCTCTGATGAGATTCCATCCTCTCTTATTTGACTCTATAAAATAAGATGTTGGTTTATTTTTCCCCATGAACTTTTCACTGCAGGTCAAAAAGAAATTTAACACACTTCATACCATATGAGTGTACTGAAATTTTCCACAGTATATTGTTGTTGAGACAAATATACTTTCACTGTTAGAATTTGCTGGAAACTGGTCTGAGACACAGGTACTGTAAAACTATCTCCTGAAGCTGAATTTTTACCTCCATTATGCAGTCAACAGAATGTGCACATGACATTAGTGACCTGGATACAGGCTTTGAGTTGAAATAGACCTTTAAAAAATTTTAAACCAGCTCTAAAATTCATGATATGTTACCTGCTTTCTGCATTCATATGAACAAAATACCTATTATTTAAAACGTTACTTTAAGAATATAAGGTGTGTCCTTCAGTCATAATAGCAAAAGCGATATTTACGTTTGTTTCTGAATCTTATATTCTGTTAACAGTGTACTGAACTTTCTAGACTATTCACTTTTAAAGATAAAGGAAACAAAGGATATAAAATTATCTCCTACAGGTCAAGTTTTTGCACTCAAAATTTGGACTGATTTTGATTTTTATTATTTTTTGACTTATTTTTAAATAATATGTCATCTTTGTCAAGAATAAGTAGCCTCAACAAAGGTTTGTCAAATATTTTTAAAGAGACCTCGAAGAATCACAGAAGCATAAAGAATTAACACCAATTACCTCGAATCATAAAGATACATGGCACCAAGGCCCAATTATTTGTTTACTACTCCATTAATCCTGAACCTCATTTTGCTTATTAGCAAAGTATTAGCAGTTATAGGGTTGAGATTCCACCAGGGGGCAGCGCAGGCTGCAGATCAGGCAGCCTCCTGTCCCCTCTGCCTCCTCTGGGCTCCGGTGTCTGGTCCACGAAGGGTTAAATCAGCCCACTTTAGACCAGTGGGCCCACGTGGGTCCAGCCCTTCTTTGCCCTTAAGGCAGGGGGAGGGCAGTGAGGTCTGCATCAGGACAGGCTGAGGAGGACTGGGGCGGGCGGGGAGGGGGGGAAGCTGGGGGGAGCAGGGAGAGGAAAGTCAGTAAGAAACTTGCTGCAACATTCAGTGTACTGGCCATTATAGAGTAATAGCTCAATAAATAATAAACAAGGATAGCCATAGCAGACACAGGATCAACTAGAAGTAGAGAGAAGGAAGACAAACAGGAGGAGAATTATGATATTATCCATCTTGTATTGTTTAGTGAATTCCTGTTTTGCCCTTTAGAACTCAATTTCAGTACCCCATTGATTATGTAGTCCTCTTCAAATACACTGAATAGAGACAGTCTTCACTCTGTAAGAATTAATCTCTTTTCCATGTTTCTTATACATTTTGTTGTTTAGTGACTTTTTGAAAATTTCACATTCTCTTTTGATTATTTGTATATATCTTTGTTTTCTCGAATAGATTGAACTATAGGAGGACAGGAAATTTTATTAAATAATGCTTGATCTCCAGCACTTAACACATTGGCTAATACACTTAATGCCCAGTAAATGTAGGTTTATTCCCTTCCTTCTCCTGATGAGTTTCATTTGATTAAAAGGAAAATCACCATCAGCAGAATAATTATGAAGGAAAAACCTTTGGATCAGACCAGTGTGTGACTTTGAATCTGGAATGTATTAAATGTTAAGTTAGAGCTCCACTCAATTCTACCTGCAGTTTGTCAAAGACTAAGAACAATTAGGGCATAACTGGGAACAAATGTATGATAAGGTCTTGACTTAAGAGTGTGAGGTACTGTTCATCTCCCAGTCTCTCCTCCACCTCACACATCCCTCATCTCAGGGTCAGATAGAGTCCTGTACCTTCTTGTCTCTTACCAATATCACATGTTTTTGAAGCCAGAAGCTGTCTTCACTTTGGACATCTCTGAATATCCTTTACCTTCAGGAAATGCATTCTGGCATACCAGTGAAAATTATTAATGGTTGACAATTATAAGGCACTTTCCAGATTATCTGTGTAATTTCTATAACTTTGCATGCATTATCTGGTTGATTCTCACTCTGATGGAAATATATATCAGATATTGCCTTCAGCCATAACTAATGGAAAAAGAAAAAGTAGTTCAGAAATATTAAAAAAAAAAAAAATCTTGCCCTGTATCGGAAATGTAGTAGTCCCAGACCTAGAGCACCGCATCTCCTAGCACCACATTTTCCTTTTGTTTATAAATACCAGTTACTCTAGCTTACATTTCCACAGCAATTTTTGCATATGGCATAGCAATTAGGGTGCTTTGTTTTGTTTTCCTGTTGAATCATTTTTATGTTAAATGAACATGTGTAGCTTGGATATCAACTGCAGGAATTTATGTCTAACTGCATAAAAATACTGTGGTGGGAGTTTAGAAGAGATACCTTGATGTGCTGAAATACTTGAAATCTGGGATGAGCTGGATTCAAAGATGATTAAAAAAGAATTTTGTTTTGATTCAGGACTGATGGAAGAATTGATACGTGTTTTGGACAGAAAAGATGGTTATAACCCTAATATGTAATATTTAAAGAAGATACTTAATGTCAAAATTTCCCTGATAATTAATTATAGAATAATATAATTGTGGAGATGTCTCATCACCTGCCAGAGATGTTTGGAGACGTAACAGAGTTTGATCTGTACATTTTTTATTCCCACTATATCAGCGATCATAGTTTCTTTCTGTCCATTTATTACATCTCTTTTGTTTCTTCAAAAAATTTCATTGCTAAATCCATCCCTACTGAAAATTCAAGCCTCTTCCATCTTAAAAACAAAGCAAAACAGGGGCGCCTGAGTAGCGTAGTCGTTAAGCGTCTGCCTTCGGCTCAGGGAGTGATCCCAGCGTTCCGGGATCGAGACCCGCATCAGGCTCCTCCTGCTGGGAGCCTGCTTCTTCCTCTCCCACTCCCCCTGCTTCTGCTCCCTCTTTTGCTGGCTGTCTCTCTCTGTCAAATAAATAAATAAAATCTTAAAAAAAAAAAAAAGCAAAACAAAGCGTAAATACTTAACGTCTCCATTTGGATATCATGAGGCATCTTGGACTTAACAGACTCAACATTTGGACGGACTTTTCTATCTCATCTTGTGAAACCTCTTTTCCTATCACGTTCATTTTTTCAGTCTGTTTTATTAAAAGAAAAAAAATAGTTGGTCAAACTAGGAAGCTGAGCATTACCTTTGGACGCCCTCTCCCTCAATAACTTCCTCCCCATTCCGCCGATACCAAATCCCCTCTCTTTCATACACCAAATATTTATTAAATCTGTCTACTTTTCCCCATGTCGCCACTAGCACATCTGCACCATCTCCATGTCTTACCTGACTACAGATATAATCTCTCAATTAATAGACTGCATGCATTTTTGCTATCTCCAGTTTATTTGGCACATTGCTAATTGAGTGATATTTTAAAATTCCAACCTTATTTTTATCTTACTCTACTCTTGTATCTATGATTGACCCATGATTAATTTCTCCTTTGCTTGCAGTACTAGTTTATGCTTATTACCCCATGTGCCAGGCTAACTCTTGTTTATAATTCAGGTCTCATTCACATGTGACTTCTTCAGGAGAACAAATGCTAACCCCATTCACACTACTCATCACTTGTTCAATGCCTATTGTTTTGTCAGGATTAACTATATAATGTGAAGATAGGTAATATCATCAGATCCCAGTATCTGTACAGCCAAGGTTTGTTCCTCACTCTACTAACTTGCCCATTGTAGCTATAGGGGGTTAGAGTAAAGTTCTGTTCCAAAACCACTCAGGGATCCAGGGTGAGGCAGATTCTGCCATTTTATGGCTGCCAATCTGTAACCAAAAGTCCTTTAGGTTACGTTGGCAGGAAAAGCAAGGGCCTGTAGCGTTCTTTAAGTTATTCCTGCCTAACAATCCATGTGAAACCTTTCCCTTTTACTGCTCTTTCCTTGGCTGGAGCCAGTCACATATGAGGCCCAAGTTCCAAATACTGGACAGTATTATCATCCAGCTGCCAGGAAGTAGGAAGACCTGGATACTGTTGCATAGCGATGTCTACTGTTTCTTCCTTTTCTATTAGACATCCTTTTCTATTTCCTTGTACGCCGCACAAGGGCAGTGACCTGGTCTGTTTTATTCACTACTATACCAGATACAGTGCAATGTATCATAATAGGCTAAACCATAAACATATATTAGACAAAGAAAAGTCAGTTAACAGAACTGACCCTTGGTTTTAAATACTATGCCTATAACTTACCCGCTGAGTAGCCTTGAGCAAATTAACATTTTTCTGACTCAAGTTCCATCTATAAAAGGAAGATAATATAGTTCCTACCCATCAGAATTTTTTCAATGATACTGTGCTTAAAGAGTATCTGGATCCTATAGGCTTATGTGTGTTTGCCATTGTTACTTTTTTAAATTTTTTTAATTGAAACACAAATCCTTGCTGTATAACAAAATAAATATTCAAAGTGTAAACATATCCAAGTAACAGTAGCACGGCTATTGCCCACATTGAACCAATAACTTACATGGAGTATTAGAACTGGTGCAAACCTAATGTTTTGTTTTACATATTAGGATATTTCAGTGTTTCCTCTATGACTTAGTGGCAATGCCCAAACAAATATCTAAATCTCTTTTCACTTATTGTCAGTCTTCTTTTTTGGCAGGTCAGAAAGTCAAGGAATTCTTCATCACTTGCTTTATGTTTGCTAATGGCTTAATTGATATATTTTATCTGGAAATCCACAAACCCGAACAATTTTAATGCAGACAGATTTTTACTTTACTAACTTGTTTGTATTTTTTTAAGATTTATTTACTTATTTTTAGAGAGAAGGAGAGAGAGAGCACAAGCAGGGGAAGAGGAAAGAGGGAATCCCCAAGCAGACTCCCCACGGAGTACAGAGCTCCAAATGGGGCTCGAACTCACGACCATGACATCATGAGCTGAGCCAAAATCAAGAGTCCAACACTTAACTGACTGAGCCACCCAGGTGCCCTCAGACAGATTATTTAAATGGCACAGAAAATTACCAAGAAAAATAGTAGCATTCTGATATGCAATTAAAAACACAACAATTTAGGCAATGATACTGTGATATTGAAACTTAAATGTTTGTTCACTTTTAACTCAAGTATTCATGATAATTTTGTCTTTACTCAGGAGCATTAAGACACACACAATCATCCTGGAAGTAGATTTTCATCTACCATGGTTTAAAGACCTGTGAAAATTCCAGGTTTCCGAATAGTAGTTTTCATCATGTTGTTTGTTCTCTTTACAAAATAGCTCTGTTATAGTTGATGCAACGCAAGAGTCGTCCAGTGTCCCATATGGAACATGCCCTAGCTCCAAACCAAACATAAAACAAAAATGTGATCATCAAATATCAGTCTTCATTAGTAGCTTTTTTTACATTGTACACAATAAAATGACACCCAATAACTTTCATGTTTTAAAATACACTAAAATTCTAAAGCATACTAAAACACTAAAGCATACTAAAATACTAAAGCATACAATAAACAAACAGCTCAGTGAATACTGTTTTGATTATTTTATTTCCTTGGTGAGATAATTTATATTCTCTACCTAATGTAATAATCAATGCCCTTCAAGATACCCTGCACCCATGCTGTTTTATTAATGATTATGTGAAGAGACTAGGCAGTATTTTTTAGTCATCATTTTCTTTTTTTTTTTTTAAGATTTTATTTATTTATTTATTTATAGAGAGAGCAAGAACGCAAGCACATGAGCAGGAGTAGGGGCAGAGGGAAGAGAGAGAGAATCCCAAGCTGACTCCACACTGAGCGTGGAGTCCAATGTGGGTCTTGATCTCACAACCCTGAGATCATGACCTGAGTCAAAATCAAGAGTCGGAAGCCTAACTGACTGAGCCACCCAGGCGGCCCTCTAGTCATCATTTTCATTCTATTCTGATGTTACACCACGTGACAACCCAGGAACAAACACAAGTCAGTTAATATAATCCAGAGGCTCTAAAATATTAAAGTCATAATATAAGACTTCATTTTAACAGCAAATAATAATAATATGAATAACAGCTGCTTGCCAAACCTAATTTTCAGTTATGTCATATTGATTTGTTAATTTCTTAACCTCAATCAGAAATGGCCTAAGACAAATTTTCATGATAATACTGAAGATGATCTCAACAAGAAATAAATAAAACAAAATATGAAACATAAGAACTATAGTTTTTGTAAAATATTTTCAGTTTTTAAAACATATAATCTTTAAAGATTAAAAGCAGATGTACAAATGGAAATCAGTTATGAACGTTGGTCTTTGATCAACCCTTCTTGGGTGCATGGTTTGGTAAATTAAACTCAACCATCATGTTACCTTAATTTGTAACTATACAAAATAATGATGATGATATAATTTTGTAGTTTTTATGACTGTGTTTGAAATTTTTTTAAAAACTGAAATAAGTGGCAAGATATGCTAAAGGAACAAAATGCTCAATGTAGTGATGGTTGCTTTGTGGTACTAGATGGAAGCGAAGAAGTCCACTGAACCCTGAATATTGAATATTCATGTAAGGTTTTGAGGAGAAGAGTCTATGCTGAGGACATAGTGAGTGCCAGAGCCGAAGGCAGGGCTAAGTTTGATATGCATTAGAGGGGAAAAGAAGGTCAATGGTGCTGAACTCAGGAGAAAGTGTCAAAAAATGAGCTGACAGATAGACAGGTATCATATCATTTAGGGTCTTATAGGCCAAAGTAAGGAATGAGATTACATTTTAAGTGCAACTGGAAGCCGCTGTAAGCTTTAAAAAACGCACATGACGCGAAAAGTTTAGATCATGCAGACTGCCATGTGGAAGAAAGTCAATTCTAGACACTTGAGTTGTGTCTTCATAAACATTATAAATTATAAATAACTTAAATAACTGCACATTTCCCTGAACTAACATAATAATACACCAAAAATTTGTAGAAGAAAATATTAGGAGACTAATCTACTTAAATTACATTGTATTGGTTGTCTTATTGGCCTAGCAGAATGCCTATTTCAAGTGGTGTCAAGTGTCAGCTACATAACTTACATATATGACAAAAAAAGATTTCTTGTTTACAGGGAGAAAGCTCTCTCAGCAAAGCTTTGTTAGTGTCCCTGAGGTGGAAAAGTAAGATTTGAATTAATTCAGAATTTGAAGTTTGGTTTAAGGCAGGCCTTTCAATATAGGGGTTTGTGGGTGAATTTGAGGGGTGGGAGTGGACTGGAGTTAGATTAACGTTGAGTAAGGATTATGGTATAATAATGACAAAGTCCTCTAGACAAACAGCAAGAACAAACCTGCAATTGTATAAGTTGAGTTAATTACTTATTACTTTATTTAAATCTGAACAAGTTACTTAATCTCTTTGAGTTTAGTATCCAACAGTAAAATGCAAATAATAAAGTATGTTTTTGATTGTGTGTTTGCGAGAATCAAAGATTATTTGGTTTCTGGAACATAGTGGATGTTCAATAGCTGTTAAATTTCCATCAGCCAAGTGACAGATAGTTAATAGTGTTGTAGGAACACAGGACATAGGTGTGGGGAATAAAAATGACCCAGGCTGTGAAGTTTATTGGATCCTATATTTCTCAGTGAAAAGACCTAGTCTTGCTAATATCTTTTACTTTCACACGTAGCCTGGTGTACAAATGTTCAATCAATGCCTGCTCATTGAAAAAATGTTTTCTTTTCCATTGTCAACAAAGATTTTTCCCACACACAACTTGTTCAGTTTCATTAAGTGCAGTGTGAGAGATAAATGCCACAATGCTAAGGGAACTTCTACATTTCAAAGAGTTACATAAAATCCTCATCAATAATTCAACTTGCCTTTGTGTATTAGATTTTCCTCAGCATTAGTAAAGGATTCACATTCCCTGTCCTGGAATCTACTGAAGAATGTAATGTTATTTTTTGAATGGCCAACGTTTATTGGGGGTCATTAGGAACTATAAAATCTGCCACTGAGAGAATAATTCATCAAGTTGCTTCTTTAAAGCAGCCCTAATCATAGTCTACAACATGAAATAGCACATTGTGAATCTAAAGGAGGAGATGCTGATTGTAGCATTTTTCAAATATCTTGGGTACTGAAATTGTCTTTATAAAATAGTGATCTGTGGATGACTATTGGTAAAATGCTGCAATGACACATAAGAAACCACCATCTGGAAATTTCAGGGGAAATATGAATGGCTCCAACTGTATTGAAAACTTTTGGTACTGCCATTAGGTAACCACTCTGTGAATTGTTTATCTATCGTATCCCTATGATAAATGAATATCTGCTCCTGATCACCAGTAATTTTTCTGGATTTGACTCTTTTAATATAATTAGGATAGCTCTAATTAGCAACATGTAATCTTTAAATTTATTTGAAATAGCTGTATGTAAAATAAATAGCTATATGTAAAATTTACAATGTTTGATATCCAATCAACTGCTAATTAGATATGCAAAGAAAACGAAAACATTACAATATCCAAGAGAAAAAATAAAGAAAAATATGTCTGGATGACAGATGTGATGAAACTTACATGCAAGGGCATTGAAATATAAGTTATAATATCCTCAAAGAAGCCATGAAAAAATGGAAAAATAAGAGATAAATAAAATATATATATATAAAGGTGAAACTCCAAAGCTGAACAACATAATTCCTCAAATGAAAAATTAATTTCATGAGTTTAGCCAAAGAACAGGTATTACAGATGAAATGGTCAGTTACATTATGACATTTGGATAAAACTATCCAAATTTAAGTATAAAATGGCTCTAAAAGAAAAAAAAGAGCCTCATGACCTGTGGGAAAATATCAATCTAATGTACATTTATTTGAAGGGATAGTAAGTTAAAAAAAATCCTTCCAGTTCTATCAGGTTTTTTGTTCTTTTGTTTGTAAAAGATTTAATTTTAAATTTTTTTTAAAGATTTTATTTATTTATTTGACAGAGATAGAGACAGCCAGCGAGAGAGGGAACACAAGCAGGGGGAGTGGGAGAGGAAGCAGCAGGCTCATAGCGGAGGAGCCCGATGTGGGGCTCGATCCCACAACGCCAGGATCACGCCCTGAGCCGAAGGCAGACGCTCAACCGCTGTGCCACCCAGGCACACCCCAGGGAATTTTAAATTTGACAAACTAAACAAGGTAGAAAAACATTTTTGAATGAAAGAGATTCCAAAACTATTAAAAGAAAAAATAGAGTATCTAAATTGACTTCGATCTATTACATGCACTGAACTTATAATTTAAAACTTTCTCATTAAACAAATTCCAAACTAAAATGACTTCAATGGTACATATGTAAAATGTTTTATACTTTATACATAATTCTTATATTCTTTCAGAAAATAGAGTGTGTCTAATTCTCACTCCTGTTATGTTGCTATTGTTATTTAATTCAAAACCTGGGGGAAGGCATTGGAAGAAAACTACAGATCGAAATCCCTCATGAATAGAGGTCGAATATTTCTTTAAAAAAATTCTGCAAATTGGATCTAGAAATGTATAAAAAGGACACCTTCACGATCAGATCATATTTATTCCTGAAATGCAATGTTATTGTTAAAATTTGAAGAGCAATTAATGGAATTCATTATCAAAAGATTAAAAGAGAAAAATAATATGACCTTCTCAATAGGTATAGAAAGAGCATTTAATAAAATTTAACACCAATTCATGGAAAAAAATGATTAGTAAACTATGAATGAAAATAAACTCCCTCAACCTGAGAATGGACATCGAAAAAGAATTAGTAATAACCAAAATTTTTTAAAAAGATCTCACATTAATTTGAGAAAGAGAGATAGATCTCTATGCAGATAGCAAGAGAGAGCAGGAGCTCAGAGGAGAGGGAAAAGCAGGCTCCCACTGAGCAGGTAGCCTGACATGGCCTATCCCAGAGATCAGGACCTGAACTGAAGGTGGGCCCCAGTCACAACCAAATTTCTTAAAAGACAAAGAACAAAGCTAGGAAGTCATCTCTCATGATATATTTTTAATCATTATATTGGACTTAGCCAGTTCAGTATAGGAACAAAAATAAATAAAATACATTCTGATTGAAATAAAGTAAAAATCAGTCCAAAGATGGCTTGGCTTAAGTTGCAGAGGACTTGCTCTTCTTTGTAGAATATTCTAAGGAACCTGCAAAAAAGCTATTTATTCTACTACCAATATTTAACAAAGTCACAGAATACAAAGTCAATAGAAAAAGTAACTAAATATTGTAATTGTAAATGCTGGCACATCAATCAGCAAATTAAATAAAAAACAAAAATTTTGTTTACAATGTCAAATACCTAAATAAATGGAGAAATGTATTACCTTCTTGGGTTTGAAACACAACATTTTTAATAATATCATTTCACTCCATTTATTTCTCAACCAAAACCCAGGCATCAGACCAAGAATTATTTGAGGGGGTCAGGGAAGGGTGACAAACGGGCAAACTGATTTTAACATTTATGTGGAAATGCAAAGAAACTAGAATAGTCAGAGTAATTTTGAACAAGAAGAATGATATTGGAGGAATATATATATATATAAAAAACCTGATTTTTAAGAACCATTATAAAGCAACAGTAATCCTAACAGGGTGATATTGTAATAATGATAGAAACACAGGCCAGTGGAACAGAACAAAAGCAGGAGTAATCTTGGACATGTTTATCGTTCAGGGCAATAGATTTTAAGAAGATCATGATAATTCAATAAGGAAATATTTTTTTTCAAAAAGCTGCTGAAACCATCAGAAAGCCATATGGAAAAAAAATAACCTCGATTCTTCACTCACATAACTTGTAAATATTAAATTGAATTTAATCAGAGACCTAAATTTCAAAGCTACTATGAAATATTCAGAAGGTCAACATTTTTTATCTAGGGTGCAAGAAGCAATAACCACAGGGGCGCCTGGGTAGCGCAGTCCTTAATCATCTGCCTTCGGCTCAGGGCGTGATCCAGGCATTCCGGGACTGAGTCCCACATCGGGCTCCTCCACTGGGAGCCTGCTTCTTCCTCTCCCACTCCCCTGCTGTGTTCCCTCTCGCTGGCTGTCTCTCTGTCACATAAATAAATAAAACCTTAAAAAAAAAAAAGAAGCAATAACCACAGAAGAAAAAATAAATGAAAATATAATTTCAATACCTTCAATAGACATCATCAATAACTGAAATGGCAAGTCATAGATTCGGAGAAATTGTATATGCAAGTGTGCCTGGAAGGACTTACATCCACAGTATATGAAGAACAAAACCAGCTCAATAAAAGGACAAAGAAAAATAAATGTTGAACAAAATACTTGAAGAGATACTTCACAAAGAATATGTATGGAAGTCCAATAAATGCATGAGAAAATGCTCACACTATTAGCAGTCATCAGGAAAATGTATCCTAATGCCATAATGAGAAACCTCTATGCACCCAAATATCATATATTGCTGGAGGGAGTAGAAACTGTATAAGTACTTAAAAGAACATTTTTATAGCTTCCTTGAAAATTAAACACATGTTTTCCATATAATTGTTATTTCATTTTCCATATTAATACAAAATAAATTAATATATGCATCCACATAAGAATTTTTAAAAAATATTTATGATAGCCATATTCATAACAGATAAAATCTGAAAATTACTCAAATGCCCATTAACAGATGCATGGAAAAATAAGATTATGTCCATACATTGAATAAGTTTTATTTTACAATAAAAAACAATGACTCTCCAAAATGTGCTTATTGAAAAAAGATCAGATGTAATTTGAATACATTCATTATGATAATAATCAAACCTGACAGTAGGTTGCATGGAAATGGAGGTGGGGTATCAATGGTTTGAATTAGGCAGATGGGAACATTTTAAGGTGGAACATTCTATAGTCACATTGATTTAGTGTTCATTGGATGTATATATTTGATCAAATTCATCAAGCTGTACTTTTCAAATGAGTACATTTTATTTTATGTAAATTACATCCCAATAAAACTCATTGAAAAATAAAATAAAAATCAATCTAGAAGCCATTTTACCAGTAGAGAAAGAATTAGGTCATTGAAGCTCCAGTTGACCATAATAACCAGAGTTCACTATGTGCAACTAAGGAAGCATTGAACGCTGCATCAAAAACTAACGGTGTACTACACAGTGGCTAACTGAACAGAATAAAAAAATTAAAAAATAAAATAAAAGAGGTTAAGTCTAATCTGCCTTAAAATCACCTTCAGCCTTATCAAGTTCAAGTATTACAACTGATGTAATATTGCTCCTTCACAACCTAACATACATTTTTATTTTTACTCTGTCCCTTACATATCTCAGGGTCTGAGTGTAATTTAACTCTTCTAGAAGAGAAAGAACATTTCAGTCTCCTATCCACCCATCCCTTCCAGCCCGAAACAAATCCTAATCTACTTTCTGTCCCCTAGATTTGCTTCTCCCGGACATTATGCATAAATATAATGATGAAAATATTGGTCTTTGTGACGGGCCTTTCGTTCGGCATAACGTTTTCAAGATGCCTTCATGTGGTAGCGTGTATCATCCTACATTCATTTTTACAGCCAAATAACGTTCCGTATATAGATATCCCACATTTTGTTATAAAATATCAGAAGTTCCAGCAGCAAGTCTTTATTTCTGTTGTTTAATCTACTGCTACTTTTATTCACTGGAGCCTTAATCTGTGTTACTTGCTTCGAAGTCTTACAATTACCTCTATTTTTTTTTCTTGATTTCTATTCTGTAGTTAAAATTTTAATATTTTCATTTATTTTCTTGATCATATTAATCACAGTTATTTGGAAATCTGTATTTGATAAATCCATTATTTGTATTACTTTTCCTTCTGTTTCTATTATCTGTGTTTTGTTTGTTTGTTTTTACTTTTTTTTCTTGTTTCCTGGAAAGCTAGGTCATAATTTCTTATTCATCTGAAGAGATACTTAAAGATCAGGCTATCCTTATCATCCCCTCTAAATAGATTTATGGGTGCCTCCTGACAGAAATTTAGACTAAGGACATATTACCTTAATTCATACTAAAATGTAGCTTTATTAAAGCTTGCTACAGTCTTTGAGAGAAGTGGTCTATGTCTGGCTGTCATTTACCCCCAGAATATAGTCATTCTAGGTTCCTAACTGGAAGTCTGGTCTATTAACCATGAACCTTCCTTCTTCATAATGCGTATGCTCTAATTGTTAACTCAAGTTCAGAGAGACAACTTCTTGCTTTGGCTTGGCCTGGTTGAAACTTGCAGATCTGCTTCATAGCCTCTCATTGGACTCACTTATTCCAAGTGTCTTTGGGAAAAGTGGCTCAGAATATCGGGCTGACTTCCGTGTGCGTTTCTTCCATTCAGTGTCTTTGTCTGTGGGTACTGATTCCTTGATAGCTCTGAATTCCAAATTTTATTTCCACCAGGCTCATGAAAGAAGCTCAGGGTCAAGGTCCCAATGTTTCAATTGTCCTTTCTGGTTGATTTTGTAGGTTTTCAGCCCGACAGAATTTACAAATTGACAAATGGCCGGAGAAAAAAGGCAGCACAAAATGTATGGTTCTATCTCAATGAACTTCTCTTTTCTTCTATGCTCCAGCTTCTTTTTAAACGTAGTTGTCTTTAAAGTTCTCAAATGCCAAAACAGCAACAACAACAACCAAACAAATCCTAAAACCAAACCCCAAAATAATTTTTTTCTTGCATTTTTCCAGTTTTGCAATTGGTCTTTGGAAAAAGTTGGTCTGCAGCAAACTAATCCATCATTACTAGACGTAGAACATTTATTCCGTAGATGAATTTTTTTTAAAGATTTTATTTATTTATTTGACAGTGGTATAGACAGCCAGCGAGAGAGGGAACACAAGCAGGGGGAGTGGGAGAGGAAGAAGCAGGCTTATAGCAGAGGAGCCTGATGTGAGGCTCGATCCCTTTAACGCCAGGATCACGCCCTGAGCTGAAGGCAGACGCTTAACCGCTGTGCCACCCAGGCGCCCCCGTGGATGAATATTTTAACTGAGAATATACTCTTTCTGTAGTTACTAATGGAAGTGGTAACTCACAGCAAATTCTGCTGAAAAGAAATTTTGAATGAAACATTGTGTACTAAAGTGTATAATAGCCCCAATATTTTTACAAATATTTTGCATCCCCTTCAGAATATTTTCCTCAACAAATAACCTATAAGAATTTACATTATATACATGATACCGTAAATGTTTTATAAAATTCAGGTGATACAAAATTTCAGGCATTCAATCTCCATTCTTTTTCAGTCCAGAAAGCAAATTTAACCAGCTAAAACTGAGTCTCCTCAGGGGGTGCTTGGGTGGCTCATTCATTTGGGTGTCTGCCTTTGTCTCAGATCATGATCTCAGGGTCTTGGGATCGAGCCCTGTGTTGGGCTCTCTCTGCTCAGTGGGGAGTCTGCCTCTCCCTCTGTGCTGTCTCAAATAAATAAAATCTTTTTTAAAAAGTCTCCTCCAAATACTATTTTCTCAAGTCAAAACATTCCACCGTGCATTTTAGAATTTCAAACTTGGACCTGGTACTCTGAAAGCTCCCACCATTTAATTCATTCAGTTCCTTCTTTAATTTTGAAGGGATTACATTTTAATCAATTTTTTGTTTACAAAATATTTTTCAGTGACTAAAAATTATTAAAGATTCAAATACAAGCTTTTTGGTGTTCTATTATTTCTCTTTGGTTAGATTTCCAGCTGATTTTGAAGAAAGTACAACTAAATTAAAATGATTTATTTTAAAAAGCAATCTCAAAATTATTGCCAGGCACTTAGATTGACATGAGTAGTAGCTTTTAAAGATTAAAAAAATTCTAAAACCATACAGACTACGGGTTGCAGAAGAAAAATTGCAAACTGTCATACTAACTTTCTTAACCTCATATTCATCCCTGAAATTTATAGTTCAGTTATAAAAATGAAGAATTCATACTCACATGTTGTACATCTGGCATATGAGATTGCTTCTTTCTATAGAGCAGATTATTTCAGTTGGTTTATCCTCTGTAACTAAATTCAAGTATATTTCTCTCTTGTATTTTATTAGAGCATTACCTTTAACCGACCCTCTGTGGCATTGCAATTCACTTATTTTTAGCACTGCAAAATTTTTTTAACTTTAATGTTGATCCTTTAAACAAATATGCAGTAGAATCCACAGTACCGAATACTTCATCTTTTACAAAATGAACTTTTCAAAGCAGTATATTATGTATTGGATTTTAAAAATTTAATTATTGGAATTAACTAATCCTACATTTTTGTTTGAAATATATGATGATGCCGATACAAAACAGCTATCATTTAACTGTTTGCAAAATTCCTGTGCTAATGAAGCCATCATGTTAGCAACCATCACTGTCTTTTCATAAATGTATACCACACATCACACACACACAGGTAGCACATCCTGGGAGTAACGTGTAAAATGACTTTCAGCAAATGAAAAGCTTAAATGAAAGCTCTGCTTTACAACGTGATATGTAATAGTACTTTCTTGCATTTTCTTGTCTTAAATTACCATCTACCACAGTAGAAGTTCAACCTACGTGGATATTTGGTGATACTTACACTTTTATTATCAAGTTTCTTTAGAATTGGAAAAATCATGTATTGATTTTTCATTAAATATGAACAATTTTTCTCCTAATAGCTGTCCAATGGATTAATTGCAAATTAAGAAGTACAAAATCTGTAATTATCCATTTGGGGTTCAATATACTATAAATTCTCTAGTAAAAATGTTTATACTAGCACTTTTCAGATTTTAATGAACATACAAATGACAAAGGGGTATTCATAAAATGTAAAATTCTGAGTGTGAGACCTGAGATTCTGCTCGTTCTTCCTTTCTTCTTTCTTTCTTTCTTTCTTTCTTTCTTTCTTTCTTTCTTTCTTTCTTTTTCTTTCTTTTTTAAGATTTATTTATTTATTTGAGAGAGGGAGCACGAGCTGGAGGGGCAGATGGAAAGGGAGACAGATTCTCAAGCAGACTCCATGCTGATCCCAATGTGGGGCTCGATCTCATGATCCCAAGATCATGACCTGAGCTGAAATCCAGAATCGGATGCTTAACCAACAGTGCCACCCAAGTGCCCCCCATTTCTTTTTCAACCACTTTATGGAGGTAGAATTGACATACAAAAAGCTGCACATATTTAATGTGAATTCTGCATTTCTAGCAAGGTAGAGGGGGAGCTAGTCTGAGAGCAGTATGCTGAGTGGCAAGGATTTAGACTGCTCTAACTGCTCTATGGCAAGCTGGCTAAGCTTTTTGTCCCACACGTATTTTACAAATGGATGACATAATCTCCTATGTTTTCCCTTGAGCCTCTTCCACTGATTGATGCCTCTTGCAGGTTTTCACACTTACCCACCAAGTGGCCTCCAAGTACAACCACATAAAACACAGCACCCAACAAGCTCAACGCTGAACGTTGGAAGGAAGTTTTTTGATCAGAATGTACCTTGTCTTACCAGAGAGCAACCTCCTTGAAAGTGATGCTTTATGTTATTTTGATCTCGAGATGTTTGGTGAAGAAAAGATGATGATTTTCTCTCAGTTTAAATCTTGTGTTAAAAGTGAGAATTCTGTTTAGTTCACATGGTCTCACACGGTTAGACGAGACCTTGGCAAAAGCTGCAGGTGCACACGAGGGTCTCCCAAGCCCATTCAATTGTAATGCAACTATTGATGATAACAACTGGTGAAGAAATGAAAAAAAATCAGAACAAAAATGCAAAAACACGTAGGAAGTGGGACACTGAACATA
This sequence comes from Ailuropoda melanoleuca, assembly GCF_002007445.2. Taxonomy (NCBI): domain Eukaryota; kingdom Metazoa; phylum Chordata; class Mammalia; order Carnivora; family Ursidae; genus Ailuropoda; species Ailuropoda melanoleuca. The sequence goes on along the minus strand of NC_048233.1, from coordinate 56,854,550 downwards.
AATCAGAACTAATATTGATAAACTGGGGTATGGCCACTTGAAATGTGAGCCTTAGTTTTTATTACAAAGTGGGTCCTGGCACCTAATCCCACAAATGTTTCAGTTTAATGACTCACATTTTCCTTAAGCAGCCCCCTCAAGACAGACTCACAGTTAACAATCTGTAAAACTTGATCTCTAGACAGGTGAGTTGAATTTCAGTCTCAAATTTGTAAAGAACTGGCAATGTGACTGTCAGCTTCTCACTTGACTTTTCTGAATTTCATTTCCATCCTTTATGAAAAGAAGGTTAAATTCACCACTATTTTGGAGAAAGTTAAAATTTATAAATTGCTTTGCTTTTTAAGTTTATTAACAAAGAACATGGATTTACCCATAATTTGAACATTATGAAATCCATTATCCATTTGGACTTTAAAACTTCAACTATGTTGGAGCACTTGGGTGGCTAGGTGGGTTGAGCGACTGACTCTTGACTTCAGCTCAGGTCACAATCTCGAGGTCGTGGGATGGAGCCCTGTGTTGGGCTCCGTGCTAGGTGGGGAATCTGCTGGAGATTCTCTGCCTCTCCCTCTTCCTCTGCCCCTCCCCACCTCACTCTCTCTCTCTAAAATAAATAAACAAATCTTTTTAAAAAAACTTTAAACTATGTTAAAGTATTTGGAAATTCATAGGAAAAATGTAACATGGGCATAAAGAGGAATTTGCTGTATTCTGTATGATCTCAACCTCTGAGGAAATTTGTGTTTGTTTTCATAAGATTTTGAGAATTTCTGGTTGTTGGGAACTGTATTTACTCACTGTTGCTATACTTCTGTTCAATATGTTTTCTTTTGTGATTGTTCCTGAATGCAAATATATTTAATGGGACATCTGAGCAGTGTTCTGGTACTTGAGCCTAAAGACTGTCAACTCTCTAATGTTCATGCATGCATCACATGTTCTCTGTTTTTTAAATTACATTTTTGCCTGTGCATTTGGGGAGCCCTCTCTGTGTCTCATCTCATTGCGTTTATGAATTTATGTAGGAAGAAAGGAGCAATCTATGAGTTAAATGTGGGTAAGATCCCAACAAGCAAAGTCTTAAAAGTCTATATTGGAGTTTGTGAAGCGAATTTTCACGGCAATCTATGCTCTTCTAAACCTGAAAGAATATTTTCCAGCTGTTTATTTTCCCAGATCTGCTATTTTGTTTAAACTCAAACTAAATGATATAAACTGGCTCACCTCACTTTCCAACTCATCAAATCACATGGACTAGATGAATTTTCTATGAGCATTAAATCTAATTAATTAAAATATATTATACTTTAAAATTACATAGCACACATACCTCAAACTTAGTAACCACAATGCTGGCTGACATGTTTTAAAATACTTCATATTCTCTCTTTATATATTGTCACCTAATGTATTGTTTTGGCTTTTAGTGAAATCTTCTTTCAAATTCTGATTATTTTTACACACAGGATGTTGTGACTCCTTACCCCACACCCTGCCAACAACATCACCATTAGAGTTTTACCTTCCACAAAATTCATGGTAGCTAATAAGTAAGCTAATAATAAGCAAGAAAGTATTCTCTCTTTCTTTCACATGAGTACATTTTTTACCTACTAAAAATTGACACAAAACTATCTTAAACGATTGAGACAGTAGGTAAATCTTGTGAACTTCTGTATTTGTATAACTAGCAAATGGAGCTTAGATTAGTGGCTTCCAAATTTAGTTGATCAGCAGACTTGTCTAGGGAATGATAAAAGCTGCATTTTTCATAGTGCCATCTCATACTTACTGAACCTGGAATTCTGAGACTGAGGCTGGAGGAGCTGCAGGTTGTTTCTTTTTTTAAAGATTTTACTTATTTATTTATTTATTTTAGAGAGAGAATCTCAAGCAGACTGCTCGCTGAGCGCAGTCTGTAGTGGGGCTTGATCTCACCAGGCTGAGGCCATGCATGTCCTGAGCCAAAACGAAGTTGGCCACTTAATTTTGGCCACTTAATCGACAAGGGAGGCCCCCCTGGCACCCTGGGGCTGCAGCTTCAACAGCTGTCTGCATAATACTAATTTGGGAAACTCTTAATTAAATATATTCAACAGGAAACTTTCAGTTCTTTAAAAGACTCTGATACAAAATTCCAGATCCTTCATCCTGGTTAGCTCCAAAGAATTCAGTTTTGAGTTTGAAGGGATCTTAGAGTTAAATAATCTAAAATTCTAATTTTATCTTATCACGTAATTTGCAGAAATTAGCTGATAGGACTTAACTCCTACAGTCAATTATTAAAAGAGAATGTCAAGGCTGTGTCTAGCCTGAATCCAGAGGTTAGTGAAATTTGGTGTATTTATGAACAGAACGATCAGAGACAAGTCTGGAAAGACATTTGCCAATCAAAGGTGTTGATTGGCATTCACTTTAATTACAGTAATTTCCCCGCCTTAATCAAAATGGTTTTTGGTTCCAAATCTAAAGGTTGGTCATTTTATCCCTTCTAGTTAATTTTTGAGAACTTGTTCTGTATCATTTTTCACACATGTAATATTTACATATTAAAGTGCAATTGCTCAGGATTCTATAATCAATCACATCAATTCTACATCCTAACCTATTTTCTCCTAACTTAATGTTTACTTACTTAGAAGACAGTCATTTGACCTTATTAAAAGACACAGTGCATATAGGTGATGCATATTCCCATAATATTGTGATTTTCCTTCCTACAGTTTTCAGAAATTAATTTATGAAAAGCAGTCCTACACACAAAGGGGGTTGAAAAATTATAGTTTTAGTAGAAACATGTAAACTAACCAGCTTATCACTAATTTCAATGGAACCTAACAGAAAACTTATTTATTTAGATGCACTGTTCCTGTGAAGCATTTACTTAGCTTCACAACCGATCTCCCAGGAAAAATATAATTTGTTTATCAGTCCACTTCTGCATTTCTCACATTACCGAAATGTTTTCTTAAATCTAAGGTGCTCACTCAATGAAGGAGATATGAGGATTTGGGCGTTTCTAAAATTGAGTTTTAGTGCCAAGCAATCAGCTATTGATAAGCAAGTCATAGGACTAGTCATAATTTTATTTGAGAACAGTTGAAGGCCTGATGAAGTATAATTACAAGGACGAAAGGACTAAAGCAGAAGAAGACAGTACCTTTGTACTAAGTGGGGCAAAATTCCAATGTCCCAGGAGGGCGTACTAGAGCAATCTCTCAATTCCATTTTAAGAAGAACCCTGAGGTACCGAGTCAGACTCAAGGTTCAAAAGGTTATGGAGAAATATGAATTTATAAATTTGAAATACAAAATTCAATATTTGCACACAGTTTTTTAAATGAATATTTATGTCGCATATTTGGGTGGAAATAATAAGATAGAGGGAAGCTTCTTATCAAAAAACAAACAGTACCTTGATTTGACTTTAACAGCCTGAAGATGAGGTCCTTGCAAAATTTGTGCTGAATGGAGATCTTAGACTGACTTACAGGGTCATAATTAAACCAGGCATCATTTTCCTGACTTCTGATTCATAAAGATCCAATAAAGAGCACAGCAAGATGGAAGTAGTGAGCACTTGGAAATCGTGAGATTTGGCATTATATCCTGACTCACAGCGAGGTATTGTGTGCCTCCGGTCAATTAATTTGACCTTCTTGACTCAGTTTTTTAAGGTGTGAAAACAGGAAGAACATAACATCCTTTCAAGAATGCTTTGAAGAGTAAATGAGATAATATACTCAAAATAGGTAGCGTAGGACCACCCATTCATTTAACATATGTATATAGCCCACTATTTGCAGGCACATCTCCAGGCACAGGCAAGACATTGGTTATCAAAGTAAAATATTCTAATTCTATGGAACATATATCCTGGCGAAGAAGACGGACAGCTGAAGAATACATAGTGAAACCCCCGAAATGATAAGCCCTTTAAAGAAAAAAACCGTGTAAGGAGAAGGCATGTAAAATACAGTCCAACAAGGGTCCTTGGAAAATATTTCCTGAGTAAAGACTAGAAGAGGTGAAGGAATGAGGATTCAGGGGAAGGAGTCTCCAGGCAAAGTCTACGGAGAAAGAATGTGCTGGAAATGTGTGAGGGTCAGGGAGCCTGGAAGGGATTGAGCAAGGGGAAGACCATATAGGACCATTGCACATGAAAATTTTGAATTTTTCATATAGGTTTGTTGGGAGAGGAATTAGTATAAGTAGGAAAGTCACATAATCTGATTTATGTATTAAATTACCATTATCATTACTGTGTGGAAATAGGCTTTACTGCTAAGAACAGCAGCAGGGAGACTAATTAGCATGTTAATGCAGTAGTGGAGGTGAGAGATAATGGTGGATTAGACCTGGTGTTAGCAATGGTTGTGGTGAGAGGCATTCAGCAATGTGATCTATTTTGAAACTGTAGCAGGCATGATGTACTAATGGAATCACTGGGGAGTGTGAAAAAAATGTACAGCATCAAGGATGATTTCAGGTTTACAGCAGCAATCATTTGAATGTTACTGCATCCCAGAACAGTGAATACAAAAGATGGGTGTAATTATGATTATCATCCCCATTATAGAGCCCATGCTCTTAACCTCTATAATAGACTGCCTCTTAGCGAAACTAACAGTAGTAGCTAGTGAACTGCACTTTTAAAAATATTGTAAAATAGTAATAATACAGTTTGATTGCATCTGTGTACTTTATAAAGTTTAAAGTTCAGCAAAGGCACTATGAATATTCTTAACTGTTTAATCTACTCTTCTAAAGCAAAAATAACAATGTTTACCTGGGTTAAAAGAAATTATTGAATAATATTTTATTTATGTACATTTTTCTAATTGAAAATTTGAGCTCAAACTAAAATACTTTCTAGTAATTATTTTTAAATTCAAAAAGTAGATGTATCTGTAAGTTATTATTTACATATCTTCAAATAACTTATTCTTACCTATTCAATCACACAGGACTGCAACACTGATATTAGACACAGTCTAGCAACTACTTGGGATGCAAAAAATACCAGATATTAAGTACACTTACAAAAAGTACTCACTCTTTCACAATGTATTTTTCAGTTTTCCTTTTATTATTTCAAATTAGTTCGAATCAGTTAATGTAACTCTGCTATTATTTTGCTTTTTCAAACATTTATGACTTTACTAGAATCTGTACCCTAAATACTTCCATTAATAGAACCAACTGTTTATTGTGCACCCACCCAACATGACTGACCTATGTTATCACAATTTATTCCCATAATTCTACAAAATAGGCATTTTCTATACCAATTTCCAAATGGAGGATATAAAGTTTAGCAGATTAAGTAATTCACATAAGGTCATACAGTTAATAAATGGCAGTGCTATGATTCATTCCCTGACTTTCTGGAATTCCAAAATTCATGCTCTTAATCCATAAACTTTACTGATATTCTTGTAGTTCCCATAGGGTTTGCAAGGATTTTGTGAATAAGTAAAAAATCGATTATTTCTAATACTTTCATATAACTTGAACATGAATCATCTTATTTATTAATATACTTGTATATGTTATTAATATATATTCATATATGCTAATATGTGCACACATATTATTGCATTTGACATAGTAAAATGTTCTTTTCTGAAGACTAGGCTGTTGACACCTCAATCAGGATGTTTCAGCAACGTGTCATTAAAGTGTGTTAACTTGAGTATGTGCTAAATAAATTCCCTGGAGCCCAGTTGGTTCTCAATTAACTATTTCTTCAAGACTAAAGTGCAGCCTTTGAAGTATAGAGAGAAATACAGAAGATAGAAGAATGTGTATTTTTCAGTTGGTTAATTTCTCAACAGTGTGACTCGTTTTCAACTTGGTTTCCAATAAATCTGGGCAAAGGCCATTGGAGTCCCATACCAATATCTTATACAAAGCATCCCTGCCACACCAGGGTCTTTCTCTTCACTGTTGACAAAGAGCACTTCATTACTGTTTCTTTTTTTTTTTTTTAAGATTTTATTTATTTATGTGACAGAGAGACAGCCAACGAGAGAGGGAACACAGCAGGGGGAGTGGGAGAGGAAGAAGCAGGCTCCCAGCGGAGGAGCCCAGTGTGGGACTCGATCCCGGAATGCCAGGATCACGCCCTGAGCCGAAGGCAGACGCTTAACGACTGCGCTACCCAGGCGCCCCACTTCATTACTGTTTCTAATTCAAGAAATGAGCAGTTAAGCACAACTAGTGATAGCCTACAATATGGATTCCTTTGTAGACCTTTTAACCTCTGGGATTTTTCATGTCTCACTTTAGAGCACACTCCCTTAAGTCCATCCATTGATCATTGTAATAATCACACATGTAGAGGCTCTTACCCTCTTTTAACAGAAGAGAGAAATGCCCGAAGTATGTGTGTCGTGGTAGCTAAAAGCAAGGTGTCTGGAGAAGGTTACAGTCTTGACCTTATCAGTCCCTAGGGTGATTCTGGGAAGTTCTTATGCTTCTTGCCTCTCAGTTTTCCCGACAGCAAAATGAGGATAACAATACTTTGGTCTCAAATTTTTCTTACAGGGAGTACATAATGTGGCAGACACAAGACTTCTGCTGTGGAATTCTGCAAATGGTAGATGCTCAATAAATGTTTGCTTTTGTTGTTCAGCAAATCAACCTAATGTCATAAAATCAATAAATGGTAAATGTAGGTCTTAATCTTAAGCTCTCTTACTCTCTATATAAAGTTTGTACTTGTTCTGTACCAAAGCTATCACACAAATCACATCCTTTGTTTATTTTCAGTCAGTCATTATTCTGTATAGGAAGAGAGGTTTCCTGTTGCTGGGATTATGAGACATTCTACTATGCCTGCCCTTTGTAAATTGTACTGTACTCGCCGAGTGCTAGGACATTGACTGTAGTCATGTTGTCGTGTACGTTCTGGTTCTACACTGACCAAGTAACAGCATTTTCACTTCTCTGTGCCTAAGTTTTCTCATCTAGAAAATAGAGACAAATACCTCAAAGGATTCATTTGAAAATTAAAGGAATATTTGTGTGTATATAGATATTGAAACATCTATCAATATATTGGTATACCTAAATATTTCTGTGTGTGCATATTTATATATACATGCATCATACATGAATATAAATTTGAATATGTATATGTGTATATATAAATTGAAATAGATACATGTATGTATATAGATATACATATATAGAGATGTGCATATGTGTGTATGTATATACTTAAATACAAAATTCTTATCATGCTTCAAATGTGGAACTCAATCTCAGAACCACCCCCCCAAAATATTCAAGCTTTTGGTGGGCATTGTATCTGCTTGGACCCCAAGGTCACTTTGTATTTTGTAATGTGACTACCTATCCTGTTCTTTTATCATTTTGTTTTTACTTTAACTTTTTCCTTTAATTCCAGTTAGTTAACATACAGTGTATATTAGTTTGAGGTGTACAATATAGATAATTAACCGTTCCATACAAAAGACAGTGCTCATCGCAAGGGCACTCTTTAATCCCCATCACCTATTTTTTTTAATTTAAAGATTTTATTTATTTATTAGAGAAAGAGAGAGCACAGCAGGGGGAAGAGCAGAGGGAGAGGGAGAAGCAGGCTCCCCACTGGGAGCCTGATGTGGGGCTCAATTGCAGAGTCCTGGAATCATGACCTGAGCCTAAGGCAGCCACCCAACCAACTGAACCACCCAGGCGCCACCCCTCCCATTTATCTATTTAATCTATCCCCCTACCCACCCCACTTCTGGTAACCAGATTGTTCTCTATAATTAAGAATTTGTTTCTTTCTTTGACTCTTTCTCTCATTTTTTCCCTTTGCTTGTTTGTTTTGTTTCTTAAATTCCACATATGAGTGAAATCATATGATATTTGCCTTTTTTTCTGATTTATTTTGCTTAGCATAATTCTCTCTAGCTTCATTTACCTCATTGCAAACGGCAAAATTCCATTCTTTATATGGCTGAATAAATATTCCTCTGTGTGTGTGTGTGTGTGTGTGTGTGTGTGTGTGTGTGTGTGTGACATCTTCTTTATCCATTCATTAGTCAATGGACATTTGGATTGCTTCCATGTCTTGGCTATTGTAAATAATGCTGGTATAAACATAGGGGTGTACGTGCCGCTTTGAATTAGTGTTTTGTATTCTTTGGGTAAATACCTAGTAGTGTGATTACTGCATCATAGAGTAGTTCTATTTTTAACTTTTTGAGAAACCTCCATATTGTTTTCAACAGTGGCTGTACCAAGTTTCATTCTCACCAATAGTGCATAAGTGTTCCCCTTTCTCCATACCCTTGCCAACACCTGTAGTTTCTTGTGTTGTTGATTTTAGCCATTCTGATGGGTGTGAGGTGATATCTCATTGTGGTTTTGATTTGCATTTCCCTGATGATGAATAACGTTGAGCTTCTTTTCATGTCTCTATTTCTTCTTTGGAGAATTGTCTGTTCATGTCTTCTGCCCATTTTTTAATTGGATTATTTGGTTTTTGGGTGTTGAGTTTTCTAAGTTCTTTATATATTTTGGATACTAGCCCTTTATCAGATACTTCATTTGGAGATATCTTCTCCATTCTATAGGATGCCTTTTAGTTTTGCTGATTGTTTCCTTTGCTGGGCAGAAGTTTTTTGTTTTGATGTAGCCCCCAATAGTTTATTTTTGCTTTTGTTTCTCTTGCCTCAGGAAACATATCTGGAAAGAAGTTGGTATGCTCAATGTCAAAGAAGTTCCTGCCTGTGTTCTCATCTAGGATATTTATGGTTTCAGGTCTCACATTTATGACTTTAATCTATTTTGAATTTATTTTTGTGTATGCTGTAAGAAAGTGGTCCAGTTTCATTCTTTTGCCTATTCTGTTCTTTTTTTGTTTTTCCTTGGAATATCTTTGAGGTAGACTTTTATGTTGGTTTCTTTCAGAATCTTATTTAAGAAATAAGTTTTTCCTTGAACATCAATGATCCATAAAAAGCAAACATTTCAATAATTGATGAATCATAAAAATTCAAAGAACTTTAAAATTTAAGTGTATGCATCTTTAGTGTTTTTATAAAACTTCTGCCAGTTTGTGAAAACTATTTATTTACTTTAAATGTGGCTAGAATTTCACATTCTAATAAATGTGAAAATGCCTTCTAGTGACTTTTAAATTTTAGAATAACAGTTTGCTGATTGCTTTCTGATATATTTTCCTATAAAAGCCTGACAACAACCCTGTGAAGTATAACTATCTCTATTTTGCAGGTGTAGAAACTAGGTATATAACAAATAATACAAGATAGATGTGTTTTAAATGATTACGTGGAAAATCGGTCTTATGTGTTTCTCTGGGTTTGTGTAGCACTCTGTTCCTATGCTAGAGTTGATTCCATACACGTTATTTTTAATTGTGAATGCTCTTAATTCCTCCCTTTTTTGCAAATCTACCACAAAGTCCTAATCAATGATTTCATCTCATGTTGATTAGATCTCCTAATCATATGGGGCTCAGCTGAATTTGTATTTTATATTCAGGTATTACTATAACTGGATTGTCTTTTCTGATTAGGTTTTAAACCTTTAGACAAAAGGGTTTGTATCACTCATAGTGTATAGATTGATGTTCGTAATATGATAGTTACCTGGCAAGGCTTTCATTGATGAATGAAATTTCTAGGCTTAGAAAGATTTTAGGTTTCAGAGCCATGCCCACTTGGGTTTAAATCTGATTTTTGCCACTCCTATTTGCGTGACTTCTATTTCCTAACTGTGGACTCTATGCAGTGACTCCAGGAGCCTTAATTTCTTCATCAATAAAATGTGACTGGTAAACTTTTTCCACCATGGTCATTATAGAGATTAAATAAAATTACCATTTTAATTCACCTGCCAACATTTCTGGCATATGGAAGACATGCAAAATTGTTATTCCTTTCAATCCCGTCATCTTTCCATCTTTTAGAAGAAATGTAATAAATTTTGCATGTCATCTTTTTCTATGGAAATAAATTATTCCTAAGCCAGTGTTCCATAGAACATTTAATGCTCTTGGTTTTAAAATCAGGTTACTCAATTTTGAAATATAAATATGACTTTCACCATTATAAGTTAATTTTGCTCTTTCTGTTTCATTTTCAATTCACTTTGAGAGTTTTAACTCTGCCTTTCTCATTTAAATAATCTTTACAATATTTTGCCATGGAATTCATCCAAGTACACGAAAAGCATAAGAAAAGCATGAGTGAGTCTATGTACATATTGCCATCTAATCATCAGAGGCCTATAATATATAGGATGGATGGCCTCTGATAGCTTTTCAAGATTCAAAACACTTGAATCTAAGTTACTGGGAAACTGGATAGTGAATAACAAAGAGCAGCAAGGTTTTTGAGGAGTCAAGATACATGGTTTGAAAGAAAACTGAGATTGTTTAGACAGATGAGATATAACTATTTTTTACCTCTATACCCTGCCAGCAGGCTTCAGAAAAAAAAAATCAAAACTAATCACCCTAAACCTTTCAAAAGGTTTTAACATGTCTCATGTATTGTCCTAAATTATGAGCATGGAAGTCAGAAGAATTTACTTTGAATAAAAGCCCTGACTCCTACAGGGATGGTTATGTGAAGCGAAGGATACCACTCTGAGTCTCCCTTTCCTTGTTTAAAAAATCAGAGTGGCATTAGTTTCTCATATACACATCACCCACCGAAAAAACAAAATAAAACAAAAACAGGAACAACAAAAACAAAAGCAGACCTCTACATTTTGCACTTTATTTAAAATATACCTTTATAATGAATCCAGTCACCTTTCCCTGTTTTGAGCTCTCAATTTTAAACCTCCTTACCTCCTGAATCCTCATCTTTTTGTCCTTAGATTTTTGGACTTGATGCTTGATAATGCTCCTTTGGGTTTTTTGGGGGGTATTGTTAAAAACTATGATTTGAAATTATTCCATTCTACTCCCTTTTTTAAAAAAAAATTGAAGTATGATTGACGTGCAATCTTAGTAGTTTCAGGTGTATAATATAGTGACTTGATACCTTTATACATTATACAATGATGCCCATGATAAGTCTAGGTAACTTACCGTCTGTCACCATACAAGGTTATTACAATATTAATTGATTATATTCCCCATGCTGTACATTATATCCCCATGATTCATTTATTTAATAACTGGAAGTGTTTGTACCTCTTAGTCCTCTTCACCTACTTTGCCCACTCCCACCTTCCCCACGCTTATAATCAAGAGTTTGTTTCCTCTTCATCTTGATCTAGATAAAAGCTAGCTGACTATCTGGCCTACCAGATTTTCCCAGCTTCTACAAAATGGATGAGTTAAGAAGTGACTGAAAATTGAAAGAATGAGTCATAGCCCTTTTCAAATATTTGAAATTAAGTAAATACAAAAGGATTTACACCCTGTGAAGTTTCACAGGGCTCACCTAAGACCATAAAGATACAAATTGTAATGCTCAAGGCTGAATAAAGGTGAGACAGAAACATAACTTTATAATCCTATCCTCTTTCTTTTCTTGCTCTTATAAGGCCAACAACATCTTTATCCTTATCATGAGCCTTGAAAGAGTGGGTTGATTCCTCTTAGTATTTAGCTTTAACCCTTCTAAACATGAACTTTCCTTTGTCAGTTCAGAAGTCTCTTCACAAGAATCCAGAAAATAATGCATGGTTATTGTATTTGACCAGTTCGGGTTTTGCAATATTTTTCTTATTATAACCATAACAAACAAACAAAAAGCTACAAATCTCAAGGCAAACATATCTCTACTTTTATGAGAGAAAACTGGGACACACTGTGATAGAGGGAATCACGTATAAAAGGTGGTTGCTTCTCCTCTTCCTTCTCCTGCCCCACCTCCTTCTCTTCCTCTTCCTCCTCCTCTTCTTCCTCTTTGGATAATACAGAAGTCAACTTTTTTTTTTAATGTTTTTTAATTATATTATGTTAGTCACCATACAGTACATCCCCAGTTTCTGATGTAAAGTTCAATGATTCAATACTTGCGTATAACACCCAGTGCACCATGCAATATGTGCCCTCCTTACTACCCATCACCAGTCTATCCCATTCCCCCGCCCCCTCCCCTCTGAGGCCCTCAGTTTGTTTCTCAGAGTCCATAGTCTCTCAAGCTTTATTCCCCCTTCTGATTGATTACCCCCCCTTTCTTTATCCCTTTCTTCCCCTACCGATCTTCCTAGTTCTTATGTTCCATAGATGAGAGAAATCATATGATAATTGTCTTTCTCTGCTTGACTTATTTCACTTAGCAGTATCTCCTCCAGTGCCGTCCATGTTGCAGCAAATGTTGAGAATTCATGCTTTCTGATAGCTGAGTAATATTCCACTGTATATATGGACCACAACTTTTAATCCAGTCATCTGTTGAAGGGCATCTTGGTTCCTTCCACGATTTAGCTATTGTGGACAATGCTGCTATGAACATTGGGGTGCATATGGCCCTTCTCTTCACTGCATCTGTATCTTTGGGGTAAATACTCAGTAGAGCAATGGCTGGGTCATAGGGCAGCTCAATTTTTAACTTTTTGAGGGACCTCCACACTGCTTTCCAGAGTGGCTGTACCAATTTGCATTCCCACTGAACATACTTCTGCCTGGACAGTTGGACTTTCCTTCTTTGCTCATAAAATCCTGCTCAATTTAGGTCCCTGAATCTTGGAGAAGTCCTATTAGACTTTTTTGGCAAAGATATTCTTCTTCCAAATCACTGCATGATCCTTTCTCTTTATAAAATTTTTCCCAGTATTTTGGTGTTGTTAGTTTTGTACGACCTCCTCTGTTGGACTTCAAAGGTCCTGAGATCAGAGCACCACTCATGTTCATGTTGGTTATTCCTGAATCCATCCTGATACTGGGCCTTAGCTGGATCTCAATACATTGAATTGTTTGAAAAGTGTACAAAATGAGGTCATGAGTGCCAAAGGATAAGGAATGAAGTCAGCAAGAGTTTCCAACTTAGTATTTATTAACTTATATTTTGTAAGATATTTTTAGATAAAATAATAGGGAGTGCAGATTAAAAATGTGAAAATATCTTCACAGGTTTTCTTCAATGTTTGCCTAATTCAGTTGCTTTCCTGAAGTAAATCATTTTAGAGATGAGATTAAGTTTTTAGCCCCAGAAAAAATGTTTTATTGGGCAAAATGAGATTTTAGAATTTCTTGAAAAGAAAATACATATTCAAGTCCTGAAAATAGTATTTGTCCTTACAGGAAGAAAAAAATAATAAGTGAGTTGTCTATTTATGTAAACAATTTGGCAGTAGACAGCTCTGAAATAATTCCCTGAAACCCTGATCAAATTTTGCAGAGTATTTTTGTTCACGTTTTCAATTTTATGTAGCTCCAACTGAATCTTTCAGTTTCCTTAAAGTGCAGGTAAATACAACTTATTTATAGGCAACTAATCATTTGTGTTTAATATATACATAGAAACTAATCTGGAAAACTTGTGAGTAATCATGTTTCTAGAATTATATAGATTACATTGAGAAATAATTTCAGGACGTACCTATGATTAACAGTACTATAGTAATTAGGTTGCATAAAAAGATTCATAGCAATCCAATAAAAGAAGATGCTATTAGTTATTTTGTACTTCTAGCTCTTTAGAATTAATTAAGCTACACACATAGATCAATTAGATAAAGATTGAAGGAAAGGAATTTGTTGATAACAAACAAAACAGAATAATAGGAATTTGTTTTGGCATATATGTGTATGGTTATATGGAAAATACTGGTTGATGTCTCTTTGGGTAGACGGACCATCTCATCAATAGCAAAGTTATCCTGTTATCCTGTAGGGTATGAGCTGACCAGCAATCTGGGACTTAACCTCATCCAAACAAGAAGTTTCCTTGAGAAGTTATTTGAAGATCTTACTTAGCTCTTCACCACATTAAATGACAAAAATAATCTCTTTGGACTTGCCTTGTGGTCTTATTTTGATTAAAAGGCCTTCAGGAATTCAAAGTGCATTACAGCCTTGACAGTTACAATCTTACTGGATATCGACTAATCTAGAAGATAAAGCACAAGCAGAAGTGTCTCCAGATAGGAGAATTTTGATGAAATAAGTCCCAAAGATAGAATTGCTTGCTGTCTCTGACTCTTAAATGGCAGTATTAATCAAAACAGCAATCTATTAAGTCGAATGAGATAGAGGTAACAGTGTGTATCTGTCAGCTTTTCTATACAATAAACAAACGCAGAGCTCTGAAGACCACAACACGCATTTATTGTTCTTGCTCATGGATCTCTGTGTTAACTGAAGTGTGATTGAGACTGTGGTTCTGTTTTAGGCTGCAGGTTGAGTTTAGGTCTTTTCAATTATGTTTCATGCGGAGGAGCCGGCGGTGGAAAGAACCTAAGCCATGTTCCTTTTTTTATTGAACTGGGTCCTTGGGCTCCCTAAAGAATAGAAATTGACAAGAGGCTAACCTGAGAAAGGAGGAAAACGAAACCAAAAAAATGACTAAGTAGACAGGTTGAACAAAGAAAGCAGTTTTGGTTTTCGGCTGACCCTTAACCTAAAAGTCAGCGGTTCATAAAAAGAGTTACAAGATCTGACTCAGGAAAACCACAAGGCCCCACTCCCTCTGGCAGTAAAAGACACCTAGGCTGGATGTTCTTGAAATTGCTCCCTGTGGGTAATTCCACAACCCTAAGACAATGGAGAAAGTAACCACCCAAAGCAAGCAATAAACCCAAAGTTGAAAAATAAGCCCCTCCCTATACAGGTAGCTAATTTTAAAAAGCTTACAAAATCCTTCTTTAGAGGTAAAGTAGGGTCTTCTTCCCTACCTGGGTGGAGAAACCACTGCTTTGTCTATGAAGCAGCTCCTTTCTTACTTCTATACTTAATAAATTTTTGACACTTTCTCAAAATGGCTTGCTCTTGAATTCTTTCTTATGCAAAGCCAAGAGTTCTCTTGATGAAGGCCCGAGGCCCTCCCGCTTGGTATTGGGGTTTATGCTGAAGCACAACAAATCCTCAGGCTGACCCCTTAAGGAGAGATCAGGGGAAATTATGAATAGGCATAAGCAGGAAAAGGGTGATATTCAAGCAGGTAGAGGTGGGGTTTATTAGCACCTGTGCATTTAAAGGACATGCTTTTTCATGCATCCCATGTGTAATTAGCATGTTAAATCTCCACCCTAAAAATGTCCATGATTTTTAGTATTATAATGAGGGAAAACATCAGTGAAAAGTCAGCCAAGGGTCTACATTGGCACAGACTGGTTTGATTCTGTCTTTGACAGTCTTTGTGGTCAAGTCCCTCCTTTGGTAAACTTCCTGCTTCCACATTCCCCAAGACACATCACTCAAGAGGCACAGGGTTTCAGCTATCAAGGAATGCTGGATTTTACTATTAGAGTTGAGAGGACCCAAGTCCAGTCCCTACTCTCTCTCACTTTCATGGCAGATTGGAACACCAAAGCCAA
Source organism: Ailuropoda melanoleuca (assembly GCF_002007445.2). Taxonomy (NCBI): domain Eukaryota; kingdom Metazoa; phylum Chordata; class Mammalia; order Carnivora; family Ursidae; genus Ailuropoda; species Ailuropoda melanoleuca. Next base: position 56,839,067 of record NC_048233.1, on the reverse strand, counting down.
GCATACTTGGGTCCCTCTTTCTGACTGTTCCACTATCACTATAATGTCCAAAACTAATCACAAACTAAGCTCAACATCAATGAAGTGAGCAAGTACATTCTGCTCATAATGGCAGGGGGAAATGAATGAATGTTGAAAAGTATCATATGCGTTTAGTAAATGAACTGAAAATAGTAAACTGGTTTTTTCAATGCCAATTTATACAAAAACTTATACAAACAAAAACTTATACAAACACTAGCCTACCTGCCTTACCTGACACCATTACTGCCTGGGAAGAAATTTTAAGAGCAGGGGGAGAAAGGCAAGAAAGAGTGTTACCAAGTCATTGAAGTAAAACTGCTTCTGATTGCACAAAAAAATGGAACTGGCTGTTTGGAATAATTTATAAATTATAAGGGCACCTGACTGATTCATTTGGAGGAGCGTGTAACTCTTGGTTTCAGGGTCTTGAGTTCCAGCCCCATGTTGGGTATAGAGATTACTTAAAAAAATAAATAAACTTTGAAAAAGTATAAATTATGTCTATGGTTAATATTATTTCTGTTCTATTTCCATTAATATTATTATTGATGATTCTGTGGATTAAAACCACTAGATGTAGCTGAAGAATCAAAATTTACTTTCAGAATAAGAGAAATCTGAATCACTATTTGAGAACACGATATACCTGCATAGACTGCATTTGCCCAACCTTCCTCCAGAGAGGTATGGACAAGTGCCAAGTTTCTATCAATGAAATATAAGCAGTAAAGATGTTTGGAAGTTCCCAGAAATTTTCTCAAAATACAGTGGATACGCGCAAGACAAAAGAATAATATGGAAAAGCTAGGGCTCCTGAGAACTTTGCTGAAGAAAGCCCTGGGCAACAGAACATCTGAATTTTATCTGAGGAGGAAACAAAGGTACCACAACTAATTGAGCTGCCAAATGTCAGGTCCAGAACGTAGGTGCTCTGACTCCTAAATTTTTATTCTTTTCTCTCTACTTCTCTTGTCGACTAGGGAAAATGTGCCAAGTGCCCTGGAACTTGTGAAACTTTTAAAATTTCTTGCTCACTTATTGCCTTCAGCATGTAAAGACTGTGGCAATAACTTCTTGTTGATCAATTTTAACATGCAAACATCAGAGTCCTTTGCTGTTTTCTTGTTAACAAGAAATTTCTAGTCATTAACTGGAAAGTAATTATAAACAATAAAATCAGCTAAAATTCCAAGTTTAGGAAGCTTTCAATTTTTTCTTTTATAAAAACGTTTGTGTTATATATATACCAAAAATATGTGTGAAAGGATCATGTCGGCCTCTGAATGTGTTCTATTTATTTTATTTTTAATTTAAATTCAATTAATTAACATACAATGTATTATTAGTTTCAGAGGTAGAGTTCAGCGATTCATCAGTCTTATGTAATACCCAGTGCTCATTAAATCATGTGCCTTCCTTAATGCCTATCACCCAGTTACTCACCCTTCTCCCCTCCAGCAACCCTGTTTTTCTTTTCTCTTTTTTTCTGGTTAAGAATTATTTATTTATTTATGTATTTGTCAGAGAGAGAGAGAGAGAGAACACAAGCAAGGCAAGCAGCACGCAGAGAAAGAAGCAGGCTCACCGCAAAGCAAGATGCCCTGTGTGGGACTCGATACCAGGACCCTGGGATCGTGACCTGAGCTGAAGGCAAACGCTTAACCAACTGAGCCCCTAAGGCATCCCCTTAGTTTGTTTTCTATGATTAAGAGTCTGTTATGATTTGTCTCCCTCTCTGATTTTGTCTTGTTTTATTTTTCCCCTCCTTCCCCTATGATCCTGTTTTGTTTATTAAATTCCACATATGAATGAGATCATATGATAATTGTCATTCTCTGACTGACTTATTTCACTTAGCATAATGCCCTCTAGTTCTATCCACATCATTGCAAATGGCAAGATTTCATTTTTTGATGGCTGAGTAGTATTCCATTGAATATACTATACCATATCTTCTTTATCCACTCATCTGTTGATGGACATCTGGACTCTTTCCATAGCTGGGTTATTGTGGACATTGCTCCTACAAACACTGGGGTGTAGGTGCTCCTTCGGATCACTACATTTGTATCTTCAGGGTAAATACCTAGTAGATCAATTGCACAGGGTAGCTCTATTTTCAACTGCTTGAGGAACCTCCATACTGTTTACCAGAGTGGCTGTACCAGCTTGTATTCCCATCAATAGTGTAAAAACTGTCCCCTTTCTCCACATCTTCGCCAACATCTGTTGTTTCCTGACTTGTTAGTTTTGGCCATTCTGACCAGTGTGAGGTGGTATCTCATTGTGGTTTTTTGATTTGTATTTCCCTGATGCCAAGTGATGTTGAGAACTTTTTTATATGTCTGTTGACCATTTGTATGTCTTCTTTGGAGAAATGTCTCTTCATGTCTTCTGTCCATTTCTTGATTGGATTATTTATTCTTTGGGTGTTGAATTTGATAAGTTCTTTATAGATTTTGGATACTAGCCCTTTATCTGATAAGACATTTGGAAATATTTTCTCCCATTGTGTCGGTTGTCTTTTGGTTTTGTCAACTATTTCCTTCTCTGTGCAGAAGCTTCTTCAACAAAGCAGAAAGAATATCAAATGGAAAAAAAGTCTCTTCAACAAATGGTCTTGGAAAAATTGGACAGCCACATGCAGAAGACTGAAACTGGACCATTTCCTTATACCATCACAAAAATTAGACTCAAAATGGATGAAAGACCTAAATGTGAGACAGGAATCCATCAAAATCCTAAAGGAGAACACAGACAGCAACCTCTGTGATCTCGGCTGCAGCAACTTCTTGCTAGACATGTCTCCAAAGCCAGGGAAAAAAAGGCAAAAGTGAACTATTAGGACTTCATGAAAATGAATGTGTTATATTTTCATTAAAAAAAGAAAAAAAGAAAAAAAAATCTCTCTTTCCAGTATTTTGTTTTCAGGTGGTATAATTGTGGGAATATATTAGAGAATATTGGTTCTGACAAATAATTAATTATTACATTCCTCATGGTCAATATTGAATGAACATGACCAAAAGATGTATATGCACTGGCTCTATAAAATCATATACTACAATTTCTTACAAATATTATAACACTCTTTGCTGACCTCCTTTTTTGCCTGACAAACTGACTTACCCTTCAATCTTAGTTTGAATGACACTTCCTCAGGAAAGCCTAGATTTCCCAAATCTAGGTTAGATGGCTCTACTAATTTCTCTCATGGTTCATTGTACTGCTGCTCTCAGTAAGGCATGTATTCATTCTATGGTGACAGTCTCTTCTACCTTTTGAGTTTCATGTGAATAGAAATTGTTTCTCATCTGTTTAAAAATGGTATCATTGGCAGAGATGTATAATAGGTGCTTGACATTCTACTTTGTAGAATAAGTAAACATAAGTAAAAGCTAACTCTGAAAAAAGATTTTAAAAAAAGGTAAAAAATTGGCATACACAATACCATTAACTTCTCAAAACTAACTAAAGACAAAATTATTTATCTTCATTTCACACTCGAGGAATTGAGATTTAAAGAGATTAAGTAAACTGCCCAAATGATAATACTATGGAGTAGCAGACAAAACCACGATTTTAACCACTAGATTTTCGATTTTCATTGATCTTTTTCTCTCTCCACATTTTCTACCAAATCTACGCCCTAACTTATATCATCATATTCTTGTCATGCCCAGTTCTGCCCATCTCCTTGATTGTTAATCCCACATCTTCAACTTCATGCTGGAAATTTCAATTTAGATTTCTCACATCATCTCAAGCAACATTTAAAATAAATGAAACCTATAAAGTCAGTTTTTATACAATGGAAGATGATGAAGATGATAAAAGGATGGGTTCTTGGTTATTATACTTGAAGAATATTAGTCAAAGTGAAAAATTAAGCTCTCAGGTAGACGCATCCTCTTTCACTGCCAGTATGGTTAAGACCCTCCTAGATTGACATATCCATAGATAACAGTTATGAAACTTGGAAAGAATACACAGAGCAGATAGCAGAAAGCAATGGAGAATAACAAGAGACATGCAGATTCTAAGCACATACACTAAGAGGATTTATCTGGAGTAAACTTCCATTCTTGCAGCTTCTTTTATGAGTTGCTGGAAGCTGAAAGAAAAAAGTAGTCTTTCTGGACTATGAGGAGAGTACTGAGTCACAGCAATCATGGTTGCTGGAAAGAGGGGAATCTCAGAAGAAGAAAAAGAACTAGAGAGGGAATTCCCAAATTCTATCCGCCCATAATTCTGGCTTAGGGCAGAAAAATGTGTGTCTGGTGGAGATGTTTGAAGAGATATAAATACAATAATGGAGTAAGATACGTGATTCTCCAAGGGAACAGAATTCCAGTCAAATAAAATAGACCATCAAGAAGACTGGACTTTGCTTATTTTGAGTTTCAGAAAAGTTAGTCAAGAAGTCATACCATTGAGTGTAATGGGAAGCCATTGGATGACTTTCAGCAGGGCTGGAATGTAATTTGATTTATATTGAAGTTTGAAATATTTAATATAGAAGGTCAAACCTGGAAATAGGAAGGCTTTTATGAATCTGTTCAATTAATCCAGCTACAGGCTAAAATAAACTGTTGAAAGAATGATTACTTGTTGAATTTAGGATACATTTTAAATTTTCTAATATATAAACATCATTTCAGAATGTGATGTAGTAACTTCAATGGAGAGATTGCCCTGCTGGTGCTCTGATACTTCACCTGTATTTTAGCAGACTAAAGTGCATTCAAATCCAAAATCATCCTTCTCTGTAACACTCATAACTGTAAAGTGCCATCTTGAGAGATGTTCAATAAATGCTCATTTCTGAATGCTGTTTTTATTGTACAAGTACCCAGGCTACCTTACAGGTATCTAAATCCCTGCTTATGTTACTAGCTCTATAGTTTGGGGCAAATTAAATAACTCTTCTTTTTCCAATCGTTTCGTGTGTAAATGGAGGAAAACATCGTGTACGTTAGTCATTGTCTTAAGCACTGATTGGAACCATGTATGTGAAACACTTGGCATAAGCACTTAGTAGAAATTCAACAATAAATAAGTGATTATTTTCAGTCATTGGGTACTGTAAGGATTGTCATTGAATATTCATGACACAAATCTCCAAGGCTTTAATATAAAACATTTTATGAAGGAAAGTGTTTTGATGATGTGCCCTGTGGTCAGACTGCTTGAAAAATCATCTTTCAAGCACTTGACCGAAGGACTGAAACAAGCAGAGACTATGCCATGGATATGAAAGAAAATAAAAATTTTATTTATATCATTTTTCATTTTTTTTCTTAAAGAAGGACTCCAAAATCGACAAGACTCAGACTACACAAAACCCAAAACCACCTCTAGATACCACAATAAACAGTTTAACAAGGTCTCTGCTTTAAAAGTATTTACCCTTATTTTGATCTTTCAGAAAAGTTTTATCGAGGGGTGCCTGGGTGGCTCAGTTTGTTAAGAGTCTGCCTTTGGCTCAGGTCATGATCCCAGGGTCCTGGGATTGAGTCCTACATCGGCTTCTTGCTCAGCGGGGAGCCTGCTTCTCCCTCTGCCTGCCACTCTCTGTGCTTGTGCTCTCTCTCTCTCTCTGACAAATTAAAAAAAAAAAATTACTTGATGAATTGAGTTAAATGTAATAACAATTTCCCACATTCTTTTTGTTTTTCATTTTCACTCCATAAGTTGGGGGTCAATAAAAATTAAAAATCTGAAACTCCTGAAATTTTTAATAAAGTCTAGCTCATAATTATATTTGAAACAAATCTTGAAAGAAAAAATATCTTAGTGATTCACAACTGAGTATTACTCTTTTTAGCACGTTAAAGAGGGGCACCTGGGTGGCTCAGTTGGTCAAGCATCCAACTCTTCGTTTCAGCTCAGGTCATGATGTCCAAGTCATGATCTTGTGGTCATGAGATCAAGCCCTGCATCCGGCTCCACATTGAGCACAGAGTCTGCTTCAGATTCTCTCTCTCCCCCCTCCCTTTCTGCCCCTACCCCTGCTTTCAGTTGAACACTCTCTCTCTCTAAAATAAATAAATAAATAAAATCTTTGAAAAAAAGTTAAAGAGAAAATGCAGGGGATCTTTACATCTGGATTGCTATAGACATAACGATCATTGTTGGAGATCAGCCAGGTGAGGCAAAAGTTGTGTTTTAAGTAAAACCATAAATGATCTTTTTCTTGTTGTCTAGATAGTTCAACTTAACTACAGATTTTCATGTAATCCTTAGAGAATATAAATAATCTATAACCTTGAGGTTGATGCAGAACACAAAGCTTGTGAAGCATATGTTATTGGAAATGTATCTCTCGATCTGACTAAATCATGCTTCTTTCAGGAAGTTGAATTTGTACTCTTCAGCTGAAATAAAGAATTTTTCAGGAAAATTGCTATCCAAACCCAAAATGAAATGTCATGTTAAGAAACAGCAACAGTTTAAATCATATACAGCATCATATTTTTTATAAGGCAAAACTTTAGGTAGATTAGAGGGAAGACTTTGGTGGAAACAGGCAGTCTCACGGAGAATTGAATCCTTGATTTACAAACTTCCTTGAAATTATTTGCAACGTTCTACATGCATTGTATGGATAGACGTTCTAATGATTTTCTTCAGACCTGCACAGAGGTCTCTGTAGTCCCTCAAATTAAGAACTATCCTTCATTAAAAAATAAATTAGAATACCTCTGTATTGTTACTTTACGATATACTTTAATATAGTGCATATATAAATAATATGATTCCTTACAATAATTAAAATAATTTTAACAGTATTTGTCTCTATGATTTACAATATATAAATATCTTAAAGATGCAGAAGGAATTTAAACAACCTATTTCTTATTCCTTATTATTTTGGACTCACTGTTGACAAGCTGTGTAATCACTCTAGGTTACTCTAACTTTTGAATTGTTTACAAATCTGTAAATGAATATAATGATAATATCAATAACAACTTTATGAAGTTTTTATAAGGGTTAGATATAATAAACAGAGAGCTTTCAAAACACTGTATAACACACCATAGCATTTAATAAACTTGTTCTAATTAGCTTAGTTATTTTATATTTATGTAAAATAACTTTTGTTACTGTGGTAGAGAGATGCCACCAATTTTTTTTTCATGCAAAGCAGTACAATTTTATGGAAAGAATATTGACATGATGTAAAAATCAAAGCACAAATCAGTCTGAGAAGTAGGACTTCTTTTCAGCAGCTGTGTGACTTGTTCTTCATATCAGGAAATTGAATATAGTAATATCATTATTACTAATAGCTACTACCCTACTTCATTAAAGTCCCCTGAGGTTTATATCAGGGATCACATAGTAAAGTACTGATGGAAGGTGTATTTTCAGTGTCTCCATATAAGGGATGTGCTTATTAACTAGAATAAGCATCTGCTGATAGTGAAAATTCACCCAGACAAGAGAATCAAAGTGTGATGATAGAAGTTTTGGTTGAAAAGCACCATTTGATGAAATGAAAGTTGAACTTAGGGGTCAGGTGGGTCTGATACAGTATGTGTAGTTTAGGCTTGTTAAATTGGTTTCATTTCATTTCATTGGTGAATTGTTGAATATAGAGGAAAGAGACAGGAGGGAAATCTATGCTCAGCTTCTACCTTCAAAATAATACTGGAATTCATTTTTGAGAGGCAAATGTCTTCTTAAATGGATTTTTTTATCAGTCTCTGAACTCACTGAAGGAGCATGAGCTATATAAAGCAGAGTGAAACAGGCAACATACCATAGTGCTTAATAGTGGGCTAACTTTATTTTTTTAATATCTTTAAGTTTTTTATTTTAATTCCANTAATTTGGTGATTATAAATAATGTTACTATAAACATCGGGGTACAATTATCCTTTTGAATTAGTGTTTTTGTATTTTTTGTGTAAATACCCAGTACTGCAATTACTAGATCATAGGATAGCTCTATGATTAACTTTCTGAGGAAGCTCCATACTGTTTTCCGGAGTGGCTGCAGCAGTTTGCACTCCCAACACCAGCGCACAGTGGTTCCTACTTCTCCAAATCCTCACCAACACTTGTTTCTTCTGTTTTGATTTTAGCCATTCTGACTGGTGTGACATGGTATCTCATTGTACTCTTGATTTGTAGTTCCCTGATGATGTTTTACTTCTTTCTTTCCAATTTAGATGCCATTTATTTCTTTTTCTGGCCTAATGGTTCAGGCTAGGACTTCCAATACCATGCTGAATAAACGTCACAAAAATAGGCAGCCTGTCTTGTTTCTGATCTTAGAAGAAAGCGTTTAGCTTTTCACCATCGAGTATGATGTTAGCTCTGGACTTGCCATTTATGGCCTTATTATGCTAGGGTACATTCTTTCTATACCCATTCCGTTGAGAGTTTTTTTTTTTTTTAATCAATAATGATGTTGAATTTTGTCAAATACATTTTATGCATCTACTGAAATAATCATATGATTTTTATCCTTCATTTGTTAATGTGGAGTATCACTTTGATTTATGAATGTTGAACCACCCTTGCTTCCCTGGAATTAATTCCATTTGATCACGGCTTATAATTATTTTAATGTAATGTTGAATAGGGATTGTTAATATTTTGTTGAGAGTCTTTGCACCTATCTTCATCAGAGATATTGGTCCATAATTTTCTTTTCTCATGGCATCTTTATCTATTTTAGACATCAGGGTAATGCTAGCTGGTAAAATGAGTTTAGAAGTGCTCCTTCCTCTTCTATTTTTTTGGAAGAACTTGAGAAGAATGGGTATTAATTATTCTTTGAATGTTTCAGTAGAATTCACCAGTGAAGCTATCTGGCCCTGGACTTTTGTTTGTTGGGAGGTTTTTGATTACTGATTCAATCTCCTTACTAGTAATCAGGCTGTTCAGATTTTCTATTTCTTCATGATTCCATCTTGGTATGTTGTATGTTTCCAGAAATTTTTCCCTTCCTTTTAGGGTGTGCAATTTGTTGACTTATACTGCTCATTGTAGTCATGATCTTTTGTATTTCTATGCTATCATTTGTAATGTTTTCTCTTTTGTTTCTAATTTTATTTGAGTCCTGTTTCTTTTTTTTTTTTCCTTGGTGAATTTAGCTTAAATGTTGTCAGTTCTGTTTATTTTTTTCAAAGAACCAGATACTACTCTTATTGATCTTTTCTATTGTCTTTTTAGCCTCTATTGCATTTATTTCTGCTCTAATTTGTAATTTCCTCCCTTCTNCCAGGGAAAAAAAGGCAAAAGTGAACTATTAGGACTTCATGAAAATGAATGTGTTATATTTTCATTAAAAAAAGAAAAAAAGAAAAAAAAATCTCTCTTTCCAGTATTTTGTTTTCAGGTGGTATAATTGTGGGAATATATTAGAGAATATTGGTTCTGACAAATAATTAATTATTACATTCCTCATGGTCAATATTGAATGAACATGACCAAAAGATGTATATGCACTGGCTCTATAAAATCATATACTACAATTTCTTACAAATATTATAACACTCTTTGCTGACCTCCTTTTTTGCCTGACAAACTGACTTACCCTTCAATCTTAGTTTGAATGACACTTCCTCAGGAAAGCCTAGATTTCCCAAATCTAGGTTAGATGGCTCTACTAATTTCTCTCATGGTTCATTGTACTGCTGCTCTCAGTAAGGCATGTATTCATTCTATGGTGACAGTCTCTTCTACCTTTTGAGTTTCATGTGAATAGAAATTGTTTCTCATCTGTTTAAAAATGGTATCATTGGCAGAGATGTATAATAGGTGCTTGACATTCTACTTTGTAGAATAAGTAAACATAAGTAAAAGCTAACTCTGAAAAAAGATTTTAAAAAAAGGTAAAAAATTGGCATACACAATACCATTAACTTCTCAAAACTAACTAAAGACAAAATTATTTATCTTCATTTCACACTCGAGGAATTGAGATTTAAAGAGATTAAGTAAACTGCCCAAATGATAATACTATGGAGTAGCAGACAAAACCACGATTTTAACCACTAGATTTTCGATTTTCATTGATCTTTTTCTCTCTCCACATTTTCTACCAAATCTACGCCCTAACTTATATCATCATATTCTTGTCATGCCCAGTTCTGCCCATCTCCTTGATTGTTAATCCCACATCTTCAACTTCATGCTGGAAATTTCAATTTAGATTTCTCACATCATCTCAAGCAACATTTAAAATAAATGAAACCTATAAAGTCAGTTTTTATACAATGGAAGATGATGAAGATGATAAAAGGATGGGTTCTTGGTTATTATACTTGAAGAATATTAGTCAAAGTGAAAAATTAAGCTCTCAGGTAGACGCATCCTCTTTCACTGCCAGTATGGTTAAGACCCTCCTAGATTGACATATCCATAGATAACAGTTATGAAACTTGGAAAGAATACACAGAGCAGATAGCAGAAAGCAATGGAGAATAACAAGAGACATGCAGATTCTAAGCACATACACTAAGAGGATTTATCTGGAGTAAACTTCCATTCTTGCAGCTTCTTTTATGAGTTGCTGGAAGCTGAAAGAAAAAAGTAGTCTTTCTGGACTATGAGGAGAGTACTGAGTCACAGCAATCATGGTTGCTGGAAAGAGGGGAATCTCAGAAGAAGAAAAAGAACTAGAGAGGGAATTCCCAAATTCTATCCGCCCATAATTCTGGCTTAGGGCAGAAAAATGTGTGTCTGGTGGAGATGTTTGAAGAGATATAAATACAATAATGGAGTAAGATACGTGATTCTCCAAGGGAACAGAATTCCAGTCAAATAAAATAGACCATCAAGAAGACTGGACTTTGCTTATTTTGAGTTTCAGAAAAGTTAGTCAAGAAGTCATACCATTGAGTGTAATGGGAAGCCATTGGATGACTTTCAGCAGGGCTGGAATGTAATTTGATTTATATTGAAGTTTGAAATATTTAATATAGAAGGTCAAACCTGGAAATAGGAAGGCTTTTATGAATCTGTTCAATTAATCCAGCTACAGGCTAAAATAAACTGTTGAAAGAATGATTACTTGTTGAATTTAGGATACATTTTAAATTTTCTAATATATAAACATCATTTCAGAATGTGATGTAGTAACTTCAATGGAGAGATTGCCCTGCTGGTGCTCTGATACTTCACCTGTATTTTAGCAGACTAAAGTGCATTCAAATCCAAAATCATCCTTCTCTGTAACACTCATAACTGTAAAGTGCCATCTTGAGAGATGTTCAATAAATGCTCATTTCTGAATGCTGTTTTTATTGTACAAGTACCCAGGCTACCTTACAGGTATCTAAATCCCTGCTTATGTTACTAGCTCTATAGTTTGGGGCAAATTAAATAACTCTTCTTTTTCCAATCGTTTCGTGTGTAAATGGAGGAAAACATCGTGTACGTTAGTCATTGTCTTAAGCACTGATTGGAACCATGTATGTGAAACACTTGGCATAAGCACTTAGTAGAAATTCAACAATAAATAAGTGATTATTTTCAGTCATTGGGTACTGTAAGGATTGTCATTGAATATTCATGACACAAATCTCCAAGGCTTTAATATAAAACATTTTATGAAGGAAAGTGTTTTGATGATGTGCCCTGTGGTCAGACTGCTTGAAAAATCATCTTTCAAGCACTTGACCGAAGGACTGAAACAAGCAGAGACTATGCCATGGATATGAAAGAAAATAAAAATTTTATTTATATCATTTTTCATTTTTTTTCTTAAAGAAGGACTCCAAAATCGACAAGACTCAGACTACACAAAACCCAAAACCACCTCTAGATACCACAATAAACAGTTTAACAAGGTCTCTGCTTTAAAAGTATTTACCCTTATTTTGATCTTTCAGAAAAGTTTTATCGAGGGGTGCCTGGGTGGCTCAGTTTGTTAAGAGTCTGCCTTTGGCTCAGGTCATGATCCCAGGGTCCTGGGATTGAGTCCTACATCGGCTTCTTGCTCAGCGGGGAGCCTGCTTCTCCCTCTGCCTGCCACTCTCTGTGCTTGTGCTCTCTCTCTCTCTCTGACAAATTAAAAAAAAAAAATTACTTGATGAATTGAGTTAAATGTAATAACAATTTCCCACATTCTTTTTGTTTTTCATTTTCACTCCATAAGTTGGGGGTCAATAAAAATTAAAAATCTGAAACTCCTGAAATTTTTAATAAAGTCTAGCTCATAATTATATTTGAAACAAATCTTGAAAGAAAAAATATCTTAGTGATTCACAACTGAGTATTACTCTTTTTAGCACGTTAAAGAGGGGCACCTGGGTGGCTCAGTTGGTCAAGCATCCAACTCTTCGTTTCAGCTCAGGTCATGATGTCCAAGTCATGATCTTGTGGTCATGAGATCAAGCCCTGCATCCGGCTCCACATTGAGCACAGAGTCTGCTTCAGATTCTCTCTCTCCCCCCTCCCTTTCTGCCCCTACCCCTGCTTTCAGTTGAACACTCTCTCTCTCTAAAATAAATAAATAAATAAAATCTTTGAAAAAAAGTTAAAGAGAAAATGCAGGGGATCTTTACATCTGGATTGCTATAGACATAACGATCATTGTTGGAGATCAGCCAGGTGAGGCAAAAGTTGTGTTTTAAGTAAAACCATAAATGATCTTTTTCTTGTTGTCTAGATAGTTCAACTTAACTACAGATTTTCATGTAATCCTTAGAGAATATAAATAATCTATAACCTTGAGGTTGATGCAGAACACAAAGCTTGTGAAGCATATGTTATTGGAAATGTATCTCTCGATCTGACTAAATCATGCTTCTTTCAGGAAGTTGAATTTGTACTCTTCAGCTGAAATAAAGAATTTTTCAGGAAAATTGCTATCCAAACCCAAAATGAAATGTCATGTTAAGAAACAGCAACAGTTTAAATCATATACAGCATCATATTTTTTATAAGGCAAAACTTTAGGTAGATTAGAGGGAAGACTTTGGTGGAAACAGGCAGTCTCACGGAGAATTGAATCCTTGATTTACAAACTTCCTTGAAATTATTTGCAACGTTCTACATGCATTGTATGGATAGACGTTCTAATGATTTTCTTCAGACCTGCACAGAGGTCTCTGTAGTCCCTCAAATTAAGAACTATCCTTCATTAAAAAATAAATTAGAATACCTCTGTATTGTTACTTTACGATATACTTTAATATAGTGCATATATAAATAATATGATTCCTTACAATAATTAAAATAATTTTAACAGTATTTGTCTCTATGATTTACAATATATAAATATCTTAAAGATGCAGAAGGAATTTAAACAACCTATTTCTTATTCCTTATTATTTTGGACTCACTGTTGACAAGCTGTGTAATCACTCTAGGTTACTCTAACTTTTGAATTGTTTACAAATCTGTAAATGAATATAATGATAATATCAATAACAACTTTATGAAGTTTTTATAAGGGTTAGATATAATAAACAGAGAGCTTTCAAAACACTGTATAACACACCATAGCATTTAATAAACTTGTTCTAATTAGCTTAGTTATTTTATATTTATGTAAAATAACTTTTGTTACTGTGGTAGAGAGATGCCACCAATTTTTTTTTCATGCAAAGCAGTACAATTTTATGGAAAGAATATTGACATGATGTAAAAATCAAAGCACAAATCAGTCTGAGAAGTAGGACTTCTTTTCAGCAGCTGTGTGACTTGTTCTTCATATCAGGAAATTGAATATAGTAATATCATTATTACTAATAGCTACTACCCTACTTCATTAAAGTCCCCTGAGGTTTATATCAGGGATCACATAGTAAAGTACTGATGGAAGGTGTATTTTCAGTGTCTCCATATAAGGGATGTGCTTATTAACTAGAATAAGCATCTGCTGATAGTGAAAATTCACCCAGACAAGAGAATCAAAGTGTGATGATAGAAGTTTTGGTTGAAAAGCACCATTTGATGAAATGAAAGTTGAACTTAGGGGTCAGGTGGGTCTGATACAGTATGTGTAGTTTAGGCTTGTTAAATTGGTTTCATTTCATTTCATTGGTGAATTGTTGAATATAGAGGAAAGAGACAGGAGGGAAATCTATGCTCAGCTTCTACCTTCAAAATAATACTGGAATTCATTTTTGAGAGGCAAATGTCTTCTTAAATGGATTTTTTTATCAGTCTCTGAACTCACTGAAGGAGCATGAGCTATATAAAGCAGAGTGAAACAGGCAACATACCATAGTGCTTAATAGTGGGCTAACTTTATTTTTTTAATATCTTTAAGTTTTTTATTTTAATTCCAGTATAGTTAATGTACAGTGTTCGCTAATTTCACACATCACCCCCCACCTCCCCTCTGGTGACCATCAGTTCATTCTCTGTAGTTGGAGAATCTTTTTTTTTTTTTTTTTTGGTTTTTCTTTTTTTTTTTTTGTTTGTTTTTTTTTTTAAGTGGTTTT
>NC_048233.1:56758274-56824419 GCF_002007445.2 Ailuropoda melanoleuca | reverse complement strand
TATATATATATATATATACCACATCTTCTTTATCCATTCGTCTATCAATGGACACGTGAGCTGCTTCCCTAATTTGGTGATTATAAATAATGTTACTATAAACATCGGGGTACAATTATCCTTTTGAATTAGTGTTTTTGTATTTTTTGTGTAAATACCCAGTACTGCAATTACTAGATCATAGGATAGCTCTATGATTAACTTTCTGAGGAAGCTCCATACTGTTTTCCGGAGTGGCTGCAGCAGTTTGCACTCCCAACACCAGCGCACAGTGGTTCCTACTTCTCCAAATCCTCACCAACACTTGTTTCTTCTGTTTTGATTTTAGCCATTCTGACTGGTGTGACATGGTATCTCATTGTACTCTTGATTTGTAGTTCCCTGATGATGTTTTACTTCTTTCTTTCCAATTTAGATGCCATTTATTTCTTTTTCTGGCCTAATGGTTCAGGCTAGGACTTCCAATACCATGCTGAATAAACGTCACAAAAATAGGCAGCCTGTCTTGTTTCTGATCTTAGAAGAAAGCGTTTAGCTTTTCACCATCGAGTATGATGTTAGCTCTGGACTTGCCATTTATGGCCTTATTATGCTAGGGTACATTCTTTCTATACCCATTCCGTTGAGAGTTTTTTTTTTTTTTAATCAATAATGATGTTGAATTTTGTCAAATACATTTTATGCATCTACTGAAATAATCATATGATTTTTATCCTTCATTTGTTAATGTGGAGTATCACTTTGATTTATGAATGTTGAACCACCCTTGCTTCCCTGGAATTAATTCCATTTGATCACGGCTTATAATTATTTTAATGTAATGTTGAATAGGGATTGTTAATATTTTGTTGAGAGTCTTTGCACCTATCTTCATCAGAGATATTGGTCCATAATTTTCTTTTCTCATGGCATCTTTATCTATTTTAGACATCAGGGTAATGCTAGCTGGTAAAATGAGTTTAGAAGTGCTCCTTCCTCTTCTATTTTTTTGGAAGAACTTGAGAAGAATGGGTATTAATTATTCTTTGAATGTTTCAGTAGAATTCACCAGTGAAGCTATCTGGCCCTGGACTTTTGTTTGTTGGGAGGTTTTTGATTACTGATTCAATCTCCTTACTAGTAATCAGGCTGTTCAGATTTTCTATTTCTTCATGATTCCATCTTGGTATGTTGTATGTTTCCAGAAATTTTTCCCTTCCTTTTAGGGTGTGCAATTTGTTGACTTATACTGCTCATTGTAGTCATGATCTTTTGTATTTCTATGCTATCATTTGTAATGTTTTCTCTTTTGTTTCTAATTTTATTTGAGTCCTGTTTCTTTTTTTTTTTTCCTTGGTGAATTTAGCTTAAATGTTGTCAGTTCTGTTTATTTTTTTCAAAGAACCAGATACTACTCTTATTGATCTTTTCTATTGTCTTTTTAGCCTCTATTGCATTTATTTCTGCTCTAATTTGTAATTTCCTCCCTTCTACTAATTTGGTTTCGTTTGGAATTTTAAAAATGTATACTAAACTAAAATATTTCCCTGAAGAACAAAAGATTAATTTCCTGGATTTTAAAATGGACTTCTTATCCAATTAAGAAAGTGAGGTACTCAAACTGAATTTGAGTTAAGAAAATCTAAATACTTAGTGCAAAATTGGAACTCGACACAAAGTTAAACAAAATTATAGAGATGTCTTTATAATATGGCCATATAATTTCAAGGGCTATGATATTGGGCATGATAGATTATTTAAATAACATTGAGTCTCCACTTTCAAATTAAGTAATGGCAAATCTGAGGCTCAGAAGAGTTTTTATCACTTTCAATTTCAATTCAATTCAATTGATGTTTGCATAAATGGAATTATTTCCCCTCACTCTCCTGTCAATACACACTTCTTTGCAATGTACAATATATTCTTAAATTCCAAAACTTCAAGGTTTATTACTGAGTTTGTCTACAATAAAAAAATCTAGTAATTCCTATCAAAAACTATTTTATCACATATGTTAATAACTAGAACACCAGAAAAGTTTGAGAATATAGCCATTCTGTAATTCTAAAGTTTCATCTTTTTAAGTCTAAAAAGTAATGTCTTTTTATTTATCTTCTCTCTTCACCCTGGCCTCTGGCCTGAAACGTGAATACTTTAAAAGCTCAAAAAATAGCCTAATTCAATTTTAAAAATGAATAGAATGATATTTATTTTATGTCCTGAATATTCATAATGACTATCATTTTTAGCAACAGTATACAAGGAAAATTAGTTGCTTAAAAATTCCTGATATGGGCCCCATACAATTCCTTGTTTTTTTCCATTTGTATTCAAATCAATGCAAAGTAATTCATGGCACTTACCATAACATAGGTCTGAGAAAATGACAAAATTCTTTAGTGGCCCATCAAATTTATGTTCATAGAAGAAGTTTCTAATATTTGTGCCCATAGTTAACTTGTGAAATTGTATTTTCACAGCAAAGACTCTCTAGACCATGAGTTCTGAGAAACAATCACTTTGCTTTCTCACAGCATCGTAAGACACGGAAGTGCTTATGGCACTGGGGAACTGACAAGAGTTAAACACAATTATCATACAGTTTTTTATGCCTAGAGCAGACAAAATACAATATTTGTGACTTACCTAAAATTATTACTAAAGATAAAATTTCATAATGTTTCCTTATCATCTTATATTTCATATTACTTCAAAGTTTGGAACTATATCAATAATGATTGCCTTTTATCTAAGTCACAGGAAGTAGTGTCTTTATAGAAAATCAGGTACCTTCTAATTTGGAACAGATGGAATGAGTCTAACAACTGTTTACTGGAACTCCTAAGTTGGACCCATGAAACACTGCAAGAATTTTAATGAGTTGGTTTTGCTGGTAAACAATTGAGTAAGACACATTCTCATGTATGATGATATTTTTATAACTTAAAAAACATATGCAGAAACTATCTCTAGAATGTTATAAATTTGTAGCTAATATATTTTCAAAGAAAAAGCCGTTTTTTGAACAATTTTCACCTGCCTTCAATGTAAGCAGTAAATCCCCAAAGCAGCAGTTGAGCCCTGGACTAGACGTCCTCCACTCACTTGTTTAGATAAACCTCCAATCCTTTCATGCCCCGGATGGTGCCCAGGGTGGACTCCATTAATTACTTACAGGCTTCTAGATTCCGTTGGGTTTAGCCAGTAGCCAGTGGAGAGAAGAGCAGATAGGACAGAGGGAAAATAATGAGGCCAGGGTATTTGTTCTGCAGGGTTTCCCCAGGAATCTGCATTCCTGTGGTCAAAGACCATAATCCCTCTTCACACATATCTGAATCCCATGCAGGTAAATGTTTCATCCTTCACCTCTACGAGTGGTGATGTGCCCTGCTCCTGGCCCTTCTGGCTTCTCTTCACATTTCACAACCTTTGAAAATAGTCTCATTACTAAAACTCTGTAGATTACCTCGTTTTGGAGTGCCATCTGTTTTTTGACATGTCTGTGGCTGATATAACCCATTTTCATTTTTTCTAATTGTTTAAACCCAAACAGTATTCACCTTATTGCTCTTTTCCAGATACTATTTTAGTTCCTATACATCTTATCTTGATATATAGCACTATGCAGATGAAAATCTGAATTCTGGGAATCACCCTAGATTCCTTCCTCTCCCTTATCTCTTAAAACCAGCCTTTAATTGTTGGTGGTTTATTGAATATGCCTTTGCAAATGTGATTCCTTACCTTGAAATGTCCTTTCTGTCTTCTTGGAAAACTCTTATTTTTCCTCCAAGTCTCATATCAGATTAAGTCTGTCCCATTGAACTGTCTTGAAAATATTCTCCCAACCCAAGTTCAAGTAATTATTCTTTCTTCCTTCAGATTTACGTCCTTGTTTATTTTACTCTCATCATAGTGTGGTAAATTTTGTTTATTTGCATATTAGCTCACCCAAACCAGTAAGATAGCTCCTTGAAGTCAGGACTATATTGTACTCATTTTCCTATTTCAGAAAATTAGCATAGGACTTGATAAAGAGTAAGGGCTCAATAAATGTTTTCTAAGTCAGATTACTATAAATTAGCATTGGTTTGTTATTTTCTTACCATATCCGAAGCTGTCAGGATACACAGGCTACTTTTCCTGAGTGAAAGAGCATCCTTCCCTGTACCGTTTACCCATGGCTAGTTGATGGAGAGGGGGGGCAGTTATCAGGAACTTAAATAGGGTCAGAAATATTGAGATCAGGGTGCGCATGTGTGGTGCAGTAGGTTAAATGTCCCCCTCTTTGTTTTGGGTCACGTCCTGATTTCAGGGTCTTGAGATTGAGCTCCTGGATGGGCTCCATCCTCAGTAAGGAGTCTGCTTAAGACTCCCTCTCGTCTCTTGGTACCTTCTGCTGCTCTCTCTCTCTCTTTCACTCAAATAAATAAATAAATCTTAAAAAAAAAAAAAGAAAGAAATACTGGGATGAAAGATTTCACCATACTTATCCAAACTTACATCCTAAGGCTTGTAAATGACATCCTGACCATCCTGCAAATGGTGCCTCTCCATCACTCTGAGTCAGCCTGGTCTTAATATAAAACCTGCTCAGCGGGGAGGCTTCTTCTCCCTCTGGCCCTCTCCCCTGCTCTGCTCTTCTCTCTCTTTCTCTTTCTCTTTATCAAATAAATAATAAAATCTTAAAAAAAATATCTGAAAGTCTTATGAGG
This sequence comes from Ailuropoda melanoleuca, assembly GCF_002007445.2. Lineage (NCBI taxonomy): Eukaryota > Metazoa > Chordata > Mammalia > Carnivora > Ursidae > Ailuropoda > Ailuropoda melanoleuca. The sequence continues at coordinate 56,819,722 of NC_048233.1, read as the reverse complement.
TCAGGCGCGTCATTCCCACTTTTATCCTAGTTTACACTCAGGACTGGACATTTTGTTAAAACATCTACTTCTTCATTTTTCATTGAAGTAACAAACTGAGAGTGACAAAAGGAAAGATTTCCTATAAACTTCTTATGCTTGGGTCTTGAGCTGAGCATAGGTTCGAATCAAAAATGATCACCTCCAACACATAAACATATTTTTAATAAGATATTGTAGTATCAGAAACTAATGCTGTCTTCCATAGGATATTTTTCATTTTGATACATGATTGACTAAAAGTTTTTCTTACCACAAAAAGACAGCAGTCATTGTCAGATTAAAAATCTATTTATTTGCCATTTTTTTCACACCAAATCTAACAATTAGACACTCTTCCACCCCCTTACTGATTCAATCAGTTCAGAATAAAAATTTTAATAAAAGCTAATCTTGACACAGAGAATGTCATTTAATTTCTAGACTTTGTGCTTCCCAAAATACAACTTTATTTTCTAAGTGGAAATAAATTTTGAGGGACTTAAGAGTTTTTTTGCTGTTTGTATTTTTCTTGTTTGGAAACATTTGACCATAAACAATTATATTTATATGCTCCTTCCCCATGTCATCCTTTACCCACATTTCTTATCACCTTAATTTTCCATTAAATTGAAATTTAGAAAAAAAATTTAACATGCAGAATTTTTTTTTCCAAAAATAACTCTTGGTCTTCAAAGCACAGCTGTCTCTTCCATTGTTTTCTCCAGAAAACAAACTCAAAAATCTATCTATAGACCAACTTAGACCCATCATATGCAATATTTAAAGTTACAAAGAAACATACTTTGCTTAGATTTATGAGAAAGGTTGCAGATGAAAGGCTAAAACAGGAGCCAAGGACATAAACTTGTCTAGTACTTATTTCTGACAGTCAAATGGAACAGTTGTGCAAAAGTATGAAGACATTCCAAAAATGTATATGTCTGATGGATGCCAGAATTGGAACAACTAGAATACTGTCGTTGCTCTTTTTTTTTTCCTCAAATTCAGCAGCCCTTTGAATTTTGCTGTCAAGTTTACCACATGTGCATCCGCATTAATATGTTTATTGACCATTAACTTTCCTTTTCTCTGAATAATCTTCCCATATTATTTTCCTATTTTTCAATTGATTTCTGTGTTTTATCTCATAAATACTTACTTTTTGTATCTCATTTGAATAAAAGTTTTACTGTCAACAGCACTGATACTGGCATCATAGCTTGAAAATGCTTTTATTTTTTTTTTATTTTTTTTTAAAGATTTTATTATTTATTCAACAGAGATAGAGACAGCCAGCGAGAGAGGGAACACAAGCAGGGGGAGTGGGAGAGGAAGAAGCAGGCTCATAGCAGAGGAGCCTGATGTGGGGCTCGATCCCATAACGCTGGGATCACGCCCTGAACCGAAGGCAGACGCTTAACCGCTGTGCCACCCAGGCGCCCCTTGAAAATGCTTTTAGATATCGTCTGTCAAAAGGGGAGAGATCTTTGCAATGCTTACTGAGTCTGTTCTTTTGCATACACACACACACACACACACACACACACACACACACACACACACTTCTATATAAGAAAGACAGACTTAATGTTATTGGATCTCACACTTCCTTCTAACAGCCAGGGTGGACTATGAGAATAGGAAATGATGATACCAAGTGAGATAAGTGTATAGGGAGAATTAATGGATCTTGAGTCCTAATGATTTTGATATAGGACATGTCCTCAGGTGGTGGATTGAAAGCAAAATTCCAAACTGCAGCTTAACAAATCATCATCATTCATACCCTTTCACAGACATGTATATTACTTCTCTGTGAGGCATTTAAAATTGTAGAACATATAAGCACTTGAACTGAGAAAGTTATTAAAATAGATAAGAGAAATAAAGAATATCCTGTTGAAACCTCAAAGCTCAAAAACTAACCTGCAGAAGGATTTTGATTTGAACCTTAAGAGGCATTTATTACTTTACATGTTCGAAGCTGAAAGTAATTATCTCATAAAGAACCAAGAATGAACACACAAGCAATCATCATCGTAGGCCAAAATTAGAGTAGTTAAAATTGATTAAACTTGAATAAAGAAATGTACCTAGAGTTTGCTTTTCAAAGGTGCAAACTCTCATTTTTATTTTAATTAGTGAACTTTTCATTCTTTATTACATTTATTCTATTCATCAATTATTCTACCTTGGGCCTATTGATGATTTGCACACAATTTTTCTGAAGATTTTACAAGTTCTGTGGTGGATCAGAATATATCTGCCTGTTGACACTATGAGTAAATAGTCCTGTCTTCTAAGTTGGGCTACCATTTGAGTGGGAAAATAGATAATCATAATTGGCACTGTCACCCTCTTACACTAAGATTTTTAAAAGATTTTCCTACCACTAATAAAAAATGGTATTTTTTCAAAATTACAGCCTTATTCATATACATGAAAATGCAAGTACTTTTGGGGAAAAATAAATGAATGACACATTACTAATGGCCAATGTTTTCAATGTGTTATTTGAAACATTTATAATTACATTTTGATGTCATGTCACCTAGAACAGCAGTATTGTATGAAAATAAATAAAAAGAATAAGGAGCAACAAAGCCTCTGTGGCTAGCACACAGAAGTTTAAGAAAATAAAAAGATAAGAGTAGAACTAACAAAGAAAGACAAATTACTTTTATTTAAGTAACAGATGAGAGAGGAGCTAAGAGACTCTGCGAGACAGGACAATATCTTGAACCAGGTCAAAATTTTCTAATTGAGAGTGTGGCCTGTCCTACATATTTTGCTATTTGGAGAAACAAAGTTCTAACCAACTAGGGTCTCAGTTTCCTCTTATTTAAAATAAAGAATATAATCTGTGCTGTGAAAATCTCACTCATTTGATACTATAGGAGATAAGAGACGAAATTTGTGAAATTGTTGTGCAATACTAGATAGTGTTAGATTTACGTAAAGTTTCAACATTGGGGCTGGGGGAAAACATGGCAAAATAATTTTGTAGGTGATTTTTGTTCAGCTCCCTTCAAATAACTTGAGATCTCATCTTTTTGACACCACAGAAAAATATAACTTGAAGGAAGAAAACATGATGATCATTTATTCCATCTCTCTGGTTACATGGATTAGAAAATTTAGGCCCAGAAATGTGTAATGTTTGCCCAGAGTTGTATAATGAATGAGTATCAAAACTGTGATGATTAATTTTATGTATCAACTTGACTAGGGCATGAGGTACCCAGATATTTGGTCAAACCTTATTTTGTGTGTTTCCCTGAGAGTAATTTTGGATGAGATTACTATTTCAATCAGTAGATTGAGCAAACCAGATTGTCCTCCCTAAAGAGGGTGGGCCTCATCCAATCAGTTGAAGGCCTGAATTGAACAAAAACGCTGACCGACTCTTTCCCTGGTAATGGAGAGTTCTTCCTGCCTGACTGCCTTAAAATTGGATATTGCTTTTTTCATGCCTTCGGACTCAAACTGAATCATTGTCTCTTCAGGGTCTGGACCCTGCCAGCCTTCAGACAAGAAGTACATTATTTTCTCTCCTGGCTTGCCACTAAACCAGCAGGACTTGGAACTCATCAGCCTCCTTAACCACAGGAGACAATTTTTATAATAAATCATATCTCTATCTCTATGGCTCATCTATCTCTATCTATCTATCTATCATCTATCTATCTATCTATCTATCTATCTATCTATCTATCTATCTATCATCTATCTGTCATCTATCTATCATCATTGGTTCTGTTTCTCTGGAGAACCCTGACCAACACAAAGACCAAGACAGAGCCCAGGACTTTGATTTTTAGATTTTTTTTTTTTTTACCATCCTACTCTTTACCATCAGTTCATGCTGAGAAACCGCCAGGCATGACAGCCTCCACCAGGACCATTATGACAGGTTGACCTTAAAAAGCTCCCCATGTATGCTTATTTGTTCCAGCAAATGGCCAGCCTCAGAAAACTTTTGGTCTCTACTATTGAACAACCTCCCTTCTTTTGAAATTCCAAGCCTCTCCCTTACAGCAAAACAAAAATTGCCAATATACCTGCAGACCAATTAGAACATCCCCCCTGCATCTAGCACTCCAACTTTAATAGGACAATTTTGTTTAAATGTATGTTGAGTCATTATTTTTCAAAATATTTCTTTCTACCTTGTAGCTCTCATTTTCTGGGGCTCCTATTATAAACATGTTAAACTGTTTGACATTATAGACCAATTTTAGGTGTTGTCTTAAGGTTTTTATACACATTTTTCTCTTTGTGTTTTGATTTGAAAAATTTTCTTTGAACTTCCTTCAAGTTTAATGATCTTTTCCTTTGTCGTGATTATTTACTACATTCTTTTTTCTCCCATGATTAGCAGCATACAAGGAGCACAAAAAAATGTTCAAAAGCGTTCAAGAACAAATGAATAGTGGAAGAGAAAATGAATTTGAAACAACTTTTAAGAAGACTATATGCTTTAAAATTATTCTGTTATAGGAGGTTTTCTAGCCCCTCTATAGATAGCTCTTGCAGACTGTCCTTATTGATTATACATATTTGCTTTTAGGCATTTTGTATCTTTCTTTGGGATTCTCTCTCACTAGGTGCTGCAGTTATGAATTATGGTTACACTTTTTCACCCTGATATAATCTTCTAATAGATAATCCAGTAACATATTATATCCTTCTACCAAAGAGTGATATTTCTTTAAAAATAATCCCTATTACTAATACTATAAATCAAATTTAATATATGGCACAATAGAGAAAATTCTAATTGATTGATAGTACTTATGAAGTCAAACATGGTATTTTTAAAAAATATTGATAATAAATACTATTTCCTTAAAATGATGAGCGAGTAATAAGGATTGTCATAATCAAGTTTGAAAAGACAAAATTATACACCTTCCAAACCTCCTCCTAAACCCGCCCCCCCCCCGACGCCACCACCATCCCACCCCATCCTCACCCACTGCCCACACGACTGTCTTTTTGTGTCTTAGCTTATTACAGGCTCTGAGACATCTGTAAGAAAGAAGCCTGTTTGACAGGATTTAAGCCAGGATTTTCCAATCTGTCTTAACCCTTAAATGTCTTCCTGATAGAGTATTTATTATTACCCCTTATTCCTATTCTTTAAAAACCTACCACTCAGTGTGTGGGTTGGGACCTGCAGTGTAGCCATCATCAGGAAGTTGGTTAGAAATGCACATCTCAGGTCCCCCCCCCACCAGGTCTACTATATCATAATCTGTATCTTAATAAGATTGCCACTTGAGAAGCACTGCTGATTTACTATATGGCTTCCTCAATACCAGTTAGGAGCAACTGCTTATGTTACCGTGTTTTTCATCGCTAAATTCAACCCATTGAGCTAAATGACTTACTCAGTTTTTAATCTGATCCAAAAGGCTGCAACCTCTGGATTCTGTCACCTTCTGACTCGTATAAGCAAGGCAGCAAGTTATACTTCAACTTTAGACTATTTCTTATTCATAGAAGAAAAAGGAAGGGAAAAAAAAGGTTTCAGGAGAACGTAAGACATTAAAAATAAATTAATAGTAATAATTTTATCTCTTTATAGCCTGCTTAAAAAATAAAAGTTTTAATACTGTCAAATAAAAAGAAGGAGGAGGTATAGTTTCTAAGTTTCTTATACCTCCAAAGACTCTATACATATCTATATTCTTCTCTCACTTGTGGTGAAGTCTGAAATGTGTATTCTCTAGAGGCTTGATCTTAAAATTACTTCTGCATTTCTTATTCACCTTCTTTTCTTGGAAAAACGTTGTAAAGAAGCAAGGGTTTTGATGAATCCATTTCTCCAGTGGGGGTAGTGGTGAAGACATTCAGCTTTGGAGCATAGCATGGAAGACACTTTCTTGACCAGGACCCCATGTGATCTGTTGCATCTCTATTCTGATTGGCTAAAGAGAGTCTTTGCTGCAACATTTCCCTTGGTTTAGTTTGAGAGATTTCCGTGACTGCACATGTCATAGCCTGGATCTTGATGTCTCAGAACTATGGTGAGCTACTTGACATCTTCTACTAAGGTCCTTTCATGCTTAAACTAGTCAGTGTAGAACTTATTGTTTGCAAATGGAGAATCTGACTGGTTCATAGGTCAAAATTTTTCTTCCCTATTTTCAAAGTCAATTACATTTCCTCTTTAAGTGAGGTATATAATAGTTTCAGTGTATTAAAAGACATATTAGAACAGTGCTAAACATGTAGTAGATGATAAATAAATAATTTTAAGTTGACTGATATTAGGATTACTAATATAGACTCTTTATAAATACTGCCTTTTGAGAATAATGAAAATTTTCATACCAAGTTATCAAGATCTATCATAGATTTCAAAATGTGTTTAGTTAGGTGTTCTATCTTCCAAGCTCTTTTCTTTTTTCATCAGGATGCCTTTATATCCTGAATAAGAAACTAAGGCATCTGATATAATAAAAGACTGTGCAGAGCATTATCTCTGACAGTTCATTTCTAATTTGTTGCCTAGGCAGTAGTTGTCATAGCCATAGCATTTCAGTGATTTGATGCAATTTTAGCTCCCAACTGGGCTATTTGCTTTTAAAGAAAGAAAGAATAAAACCTAGTCGCTTTCAAATGACTCTAAAGCATGCTCGTCACTCTGCAAAACAGCTCACAAGGAACGCGTGTGCAACTGTGCATCAGTTAAGCACCGTCATCTAGCCTGAGATACCTAAACTTCAAGTTTCAGAGTTTGAGAATGAATAAGGGATAGTAGGTTTGGTTCAATATATTTAAAGCTTCAGAACATTACATTCATAGAGGCCACATCCTTATGGTCAATATTGCCAGGTGGACGATTGTGTGTACAGGAGAGAAAGATGACAATGCTGCATATATAGGACATGTCATTTTCTTTTCTTTTCTTTTCATAATAATATTTTCATTATATTATGTTATTCACCATACAGTACATCCCTGGTTTTTGATGTAAAGTTCGATGATTCATTAGTTGCGTATAACACCCAATGCACCATGCAATATGTGCCCTTCTTACTACCCATCACCAGTCTATCCCATTCCCCCAGCCCCCTCCCCTCTGAAGTCCTCAGTTTGTTTCTCAGAGTCCACAGTCTCTCATGCTTCATTCCCCCTCTGATTACCCCCCCCTTTCGTTATCCCTTTCTTCTCCAACCGATCTTCCTCGTTCTTACGTTCCATATGGTTTCTCTCATCTAAGGACATGTCATTTTCAATCCTTTTTCCATTCTTCTCTATCTTCTTCTGATTTGATGCAGTGTAACTTTACGGAACACATCATTGGAATTCCTTGCACTTGCCCTCTGTTTGGGTTTTAGCTGGGGGTGAAGGAAGCAAGAACAAGTGATTAGAAGGATGGAGAGAAGAGAGATTTATGTCCTAATTCTGTCCTTTCTGGACCATGGGTTGGCAGTGGGTGAGTTCCTTTCTTGAGGGCCACAGATCCTGATGGCTGGTCCTCATCTCTGGCTAGAGCCTTTTCACAAGGTTCTGCTAAAAACTCTTCACCTCCACTTTTGCCCATTCAGAGGTAGTGTTATAGCTGCTTCCTGCTGCTGTTAGCCCCAGAGTGCTTCAATACCCTTCTTAGATTGTGTAACCCTGTTTGTACTTGTAAATAGTCTCTTCATTAAGCTCTATTCTACTCTTATTGAGTGTGTATCTATTTTCCTGCTGGGATCCTGATGGACATAGTAATTGGTCCCAGGAATTGACCTGGGAAAACAGACCCTTAAAACAGGACTCTGGAGTTGGGTTGATCATATATTTGATGAGCTCATGTGTATCTTTCTTGATAGATGGATTAAGTCATTGATAATCCATGGTTTGTGTTGGCATCATGATTACTGACATTTTTACCTGGGGATGAATGGTAAGTGGTGTGAGTAGAGGGCAAGTTGTTGGAAAATGAGATGACTGTGGCACCTGGTCACTATCATGACAAGAGTGATTGAAGAGAAATGTGGTATAGGCTGTGGCTTCTAGCAAAAGTAGAAATAGATATAGGAAGGAAATAATAAAGTAAAAACTTTTAGTGCCTAACTCAAGGCACAAGAGGAAAATCATGAAAGTGTCCATAGCAGTTTTTTAAAAAAATTCCTTATTTCACAGAGGTACAGAGCAACCATGATCTAACTGGCAGCCCCAATGCCTGAATGTAAAGGTTTTTAGGATTGCAAAAACAATTCAGTATTTGGAATTGTTGGATCTCATTAAAAGTGCAGCAGTGGTGGGGAAGGAGCTGGAATCTGAGAAATGAAATGGGGTATTTGGGTAAATACAGATAAGGTTGAGAACAGTGATTCCAACCCCCCCCCCCGAACCTTTTTTTCCCAGAAGAAACATATTTCTATTCATCTCTAATTATTACCAAGCCCTTAATGAGGACTGGATCCAGCCTAGCTCAGACCATAAATAGAAGGTCTTATCTAACAGGACCTAGACTAAAAAGGGAAGAATGACAGGACTCTGGCAATTTGAATATGAAGGAAGTTGGGACACATATGAGAGTGAATTCTAAGGATGCTGGAATGAAGAGGACAAAATTCCAACTAGAAAAAGGAAAGCCAAAGCAAAACAATTCGATAAAGCTGAGTTTACCAACATGGAAGTACTTGCCTGAGGTTGAATGAGTTAGTTCAAGCACGGGGAGTTGCCTTACCAGTCTTTATTCATGCCTTATCATGCAGAAGGAGCTGGCTTGATAGAACTGTGGAATGACCTTCTAAAATCTTTAGGACAGTACCAACTGGGAGAAAACACTAGGCAAGATAGAGGCCCTGTCTAATGGATGTGGCCTACGCCTTAAACATGCACACCGTATATGGCATGGCCTCTCCTGTCACTATAACGCACATGTCCAGAAGTTGAGATGTGCAAGTGAGAGTAGTCACTGCCACCATTCACCTAATTCACTTAAGGAATTTTGCTTGTTTTTTAAGCTTGAGCTTGCTGAATTTGGACGATCTGGCACTCTAAACAGGAATACTTGCACTGGGAAGATGGCCATGCTCATGTGATTCTCTGCACCTGGGCTGCTCACCCATGTTTCAGAAAAGGCATTCCTTCTAGTGGACTGAAAGATTGGCCCAGACTACCAAACAGAAAACACAACGTTGTGAGACTACAAGTATCATGTCAAGAAGCCAGGAGGTTCAGTGGGTGCTTTTTATGAGCTATTGCCTTGTTGCTATGGCTTCCTACTGCCTACAATCCCAGTAAATGCAATGTTTCTTACCTCCTGAACAAATTTAAAGAAATGAGGACTTTGATTCTCAATGTCTGTATGCTAACGTATTATCATTGACTCTATATGAATGTATAAAAGTGCATATAACCTATGAACTATATAAAGTAAAATTTCTAAAATAGAACGTGTTAGCCCAACCAAAAAATAGAAGAAAGAAATGTTCAATTTTTCATATTCTGTTTAATGATCATATCACCCACTGAGTTGGTCGGTCTGGAAACCTTGATTCCTTTCTTTCTCTCCCTCCACCCATTTCATCGGTGCTACTCCTTGCTTCTGCCTTGAAAATATATTCTAAAGGTTCCAGGGTAGCTCAGTCAGTTAAGCATCTGCCTTCAGCTCAGGGCATGATCCCAGGGTCCTGGGATTGAGCCCTGTGTCAGGGTCTCGGCTCTGTGGGGAGTCTGCTTGTCCCTCTCCCTTTACCCCTCTGCCCTGCTTGTGCACGCACTCCCTCTCTCACTCTGGCTTGTGCACTCTCTCTGTCAAATAAATAAAATCTTTTTTTAAAAAGACATTAAAAAATAGAAAATATATTCTAAATCCAATCACTTCTTCAAGGCGCCTGGGTGGCTCAGTCCATTGAGTACCAACTCTTGGTTTCAGCTCAATTATGATCTTGTGGTGGTGACATCAAGCCCCGCTTGGGTTTTTCCAAGTCAGGTGGGAAGGCTACTTAAGATTCTCTTCCTGTCCCTCTGCTCCTCTCCAGCCTTACCCCAGCCTCTGCTTGCGTGTGCCCACACGCTCTCTCTCAAAAAAAAAAAAAAAAAATCCAATCACTTCTCATCAGCCTTTACTATGAATTACCACTTAAGTCTCTTCTCCACACACTATAGGATGCTTCAACTACTAAAATAATATTATGTCAGCACCGTGCTCACAGCATCTGAAGTCCCTGTAAGGCCAGGTGTGATCACACTGCTGCCTCTTTCTCTGACTCCATACCCTATCACTCTTCTCTTTGCTCATTCTGGTCCAGCCACACTGGTATTCTTACAATTTCTGGAACATCATAAACTCATTTCCAACACAGAGCTTTGACCTAAAATCCTGCTCCAGGGCTTTGAATAAATTTGCTCCTTGACATTGTTCAAGTAACATTCACATTTCACCTGTGAAACTTATGACCTAACTACCTAAAATGCAAGCACTTTCCTCATCATACTCCATTCTGTTTTACTGCTTTATTTTATAGTCATCACTCTTAGAAGTACAATAGTTATTTATGTGTTTTCTTGCTTTATTTCCCACCTTCCTCACCAAAATATAAGCTCTATGCATTCAAGAAATTTGTCTTGTTCATTTCTGTGTCTCCAGCAATTAAGATGGTGCCTGGTTGGCAATTTGATATGTCCAATGTCACTATCATGGATAATTTATTGTCTCTTCTTGGCTTGACAAGCATTAGAAACTTTAAGTCTTATATTCATTCTATGTTACTTTCTTCAGGGCATTAAATTGTCTCTGAACCTCCCTTCTCCCCTGTAAAAATAAGAAAAAATTATCTTTCTTCGCTATCTAAATTGGTACATGTGACAGTGAATAAATAATAAAAGTTTCATTTTACATATTCAGCATTCTCAATGCCAACCATAAATACACGGCCCTTTAATTAAACCACAACATTCATATGTCTACACCTAATTAACCAACTCACTCTTCTCAGTAATCAGGATGATTTTGACCTTGGGCAGCAAGCCATTCTTAGGGCCAGTGCTGGTATTTTTAAGATTTTAAATCTTAAATCTTTAAATCTTAAAAGTGTACCTGTTAAAAGTGGGAGTATATGTCATTGCAGAGTCATGTTATCGTCCACAGCCTATTTCACCTCTATACTTTCATTTTTGCCTAATCTGTATTAAAGCAAATTGGTAAAAAACAAGATTTTATATCTTATAGTGAATAGTTAATATTCTATTGATATTGGACTTTTTAATGATACAGGATTGCCAATGAGAATCAAGACTAAAATACCTGCAGATTTCATCACCTGCTGAGATGATTACCCTTGTCTCAGGTAACTATCATAGTAATTGCATTAGTTTATCCAAATAGATAGATTGATTAGGAAATCTTATAAAGTTAATCCTGTTCTATAATATATGCAATTTGTAATTGGTGAAGATGAAATGATAATTGATTATAGTTAAGAAAGGAGCTGGTTATAATATAAAAAGTAGGGCTTTTTTGAGTTTATAAATCTGAGGTTGAATGCTGGTGGTCTCATTTGCAGATGATGAAATGGTTAGGGGATTATTGGAGATTATATGAGGTAATATTGCGAGTTTTGATGCAATAAATGGTAGGCATTATTTTCATTATTGAAGCTAAATATGCCATATGACTTTTAAAACTGAAAGGCTATTTGTTAGATGTTTTGACATTTGTGATAATCAATACACCTAGAACCTGCATAGAAATATGTGGTTAAAATAACAGCATAGATTCAAGTATGGAACTGGCCACCTTCTTTAGAAATACAAGTAATATTAACCTAGGCTGTACTATAACCATTCTTTAACTTCTGACACATATTACATGATATTCTTTACCATGAAAACGTCTTCAATGATGCCTATTTTTTTGCTACCAGTATTTTATGTCATGTGTTCTTATTTTATATTAAATACATCAAAATTGGGGTGCCTGGGTGGCACAGTTGGTTAAGCGCCCCACTCTTGGTTTCAGCTCAGGTCCTGATCCCAGGGTCGTGAGATCGAGCCCTGCATCAGGCCCTGCACTCAGCATGGAATCTGCTTGAGATTCTCTATCCCTCTCGTGCTCTCTCTCTAAAATAAATAAATAAATAAATAAATAAATAAATAAATAAATAAATCCTTTTTTAAAATTTGCGTGTCACTTACTGCAGAGTTAAATCATGATTCTTCATGATTCCTTCTATTATTCCCAGGCAAAAATCATGATACGAAACCACTGTTGAGACTTCCAGCTATAGAAGCTAGGAGTGTTATGCTCATATGCTTCTTTATCTGTAAGGCTTGACAGTGGTTTCTTATAATGTGGACCTAAATCAGTTCTTCCCATTTTTGAACCATTTTTCTTTATTTTTACTTCTCTATATTAAGTATATAGGAAAAAACCCCTTCCTGAGATGGCTTATTGCCACAGGATCTGTTTATTGTGATGAAGAAGAGTAATAACCTATGATATTTACATGCCACTGACTGTTTTCAAAGCAGTTTTATCAAATTTTCTCACATGACTCTTGCAGGCCCATGTATCAATTTAACAAACATTTGTTAAGGATGTATTATGTTTGTCCTTAAGGATCTCAAGTTAGTAGTAAGACAAATTATAAGGTAATTAATACATAGTGTGATGAGTGCTGTTAAATTGAGTTCTTTAGCATTACATACAAGTGGCTTCTTATCCCACCAGGATTAGGAAAAGCAGGATTTTCTGAGAAGATTATATTTGAGTGGAAACTTGAAATGTGATTTTTTTTATTAGGTTTTCTTAGGAGACGTTGCAGGGGAAATATCTGAGACAAGGAGAAAACCATGGCCAGTGCATGGATGTGTGAAGACATGTAGGCTGGAAGGATAGTTGAGAGTACAGCCTCTGGAACTGGATGGTACAGGTGCATAAACTTGGGTTAGCTTTGTGCTAGTTGCACAACCTGCCTCAATGACTTACCTCCCTGTGATGCAGCCACCTCATCTATAAAATGGAGACAGAGTAGCATCTGCTCCCTAGGATTGTTATAAGTATTTAATGAGTCAGAATGTGGAAAGCACTTAGAAATGAAGCCACACAGGGTGTACTTCAGTAAAGGTGATTAATATGTCTGGAGGAAGGGGAGGCATAAAAAAGTGGAGAGACACGAAACTCCCAGCAGAGCAGATTTTGTCTCTAGCTTACACATAAAAGGTAAAAAGAAGTGATTTCTAATATTTAGGCAAACCTTTCTCTTTTTTATATATATTACTGTTTTCAGTAATATTTCAGTTTATTATTTTATTAAAACATAACACAATAAACTTTTTTCATAACATAGTTTCCTAAACAGAAACCACTAGCTAAATGGCTCTGTAGTTGCAAATAGCTGCTTATAAATGCAAAGCATGTCACCTCTCTACAGCTGTTTGGCAATGAGAAAAAGAGCAGTTCAGTCTTGGGTCAGATCTCCTTCTCTAGCAGTTACAGGCTCCTTTAGACAGATTTGAGCATTATTAAAAATGTTATACTAGTTGAATGTTCCAGACATCCTGTGACTTACATATGAGGATTTCTAAGTAGGGACCTCTACAGATAGGGCTCAGTTTCATGAGTAACACATTTTCACTTAAAAATGTAGGCTGCCTTACATGCGGGATTCCAAAATGACCTAGAAATGTCCCTGTTGTTTTACTTCTATCTCTCGTAGGATATCACCTTTAAATCAGAATAGTTGCTATTTTATGCTTTACCGATTTATCTAATTCTTCTCTCTTTCCATGCATAATATGATTTAATTTTGTGATAAATCCCTGATTCTCAGAATAATTGTAATTGAATTGAATACATTTAAATATTGGATCATCCAGCTTCCTACATCAATATAAGTCTGCGGAAGAAGTCACTACTGCTAAATGTAGGGGGAATATCATAAAATGAGCAGAACTCTACTAGCAGTGGTGAAGACTATGAGCTAACTATACAGTTTAGTTCTATTTATTGAGTATAATGTTTTCTTTCTTTCTTTCTTTCTTTCTTTCTTTCTTTCTTTCTTTCTTTCTTTCTCTTTCTTTCTTTCTTTCTTTCTTTCTTTTTCTTTCTTTCTTTCTTTCTTTCTTTCTTTCTTTCTTTCTTTCTTTCTTTCTTTCTTTCTTTCAAGATAGCTCTTAATTTTCCCTTCTGTACTTCAAAAGAGAGAAGAGGAAATGTGAACATTCAAGGTAAAAACTCATAATGTAGGGGCCCAGGACAGGTTGCCCCAAGATGGGACACATTGGCACAGAGATTATTTTGAGTTAAAAGTAATCAAAACTCAGGCAGATGCAGGAAAAGCTCTCTACCTCCCCCAGAACTACCTAAATTTACATTGGAAAAGAGAACCTGTACCAGGAAGAGAGCTATTAAATAGAGACTCTCCTTTACCTAAGGAACTTATCCGCCTAATAGAGCAACCTTGTTTTTCAAAATGTCTCCTTTCACTTTCTTGTTAATGGTCTTCCTCCCCTTTGTGTTTTCAGGCTCCTACTTCTCTCCTTAGCTTACAAAAGCTTCATGTTTCTTCATTGTCTTTGGAATCTCATGTCCCTTGTCTTTGTGGATTCCCCACACATACTCCCATTAAATTAGATTTTTTGCTGTTAATCTGTCTCTTGTCAGTTTGATTCTGTCCAGCTACAATGACCATAGGGCAGAGGAAGATCTTCCTCCCTGACAATAGCAAATTATTCTGTCAACACAGTTGCACTAGAAGGATACAGCACAGCCATTCCAATCAGCATCCTAAACCTATGCTATAATGTCAGCTCCATCCAGGATGACTTTATTTCAGAGTGCATCATAACATTCTGGAAATGCTTGGGCCTGAATCATTTAATTACAATTTCATTATGTTATTATTTGTGGAATTATTAATGTTCATGTTTTACAACTAGACAAAATTCCATGAGGTTAGGGATTATACTAGTCAGATTATCTACTTATCTTTAGTGTTTAGTAGGTGCATGACTCGTAATTGCACAATAAATATTTGTTGGATAAATGAATGGATGAATGAATTTATTCAGCCTCTTTTAAACAGGTGTTGGTCATCTTTCCTTCAGAGTAGGGTTACATAGTCATTGTCTGAGTTTTTTTGCTCAGCTTCTTTTATTTCTTTCAAAGAACCTTACAAAATCAACCATCTACCAAACCCTGCCACTCATATCCACTTATCTCAGTTTCTCTTCTTTCTTTTTGTTTGTTCTCTGTGCATCTCTTTTACATTCTTTCTAAGGGCTGTTTAAATTGTGAGCACAAGATTGATAAAATAACTGGATCACAATCTAATCTAGAATTTATTATATAGATGAAAGTCTTGAAAGAGGATTTGTGGGTTTTCACAAAGGAGGTATGTTATTATCTGGAAAATTTTCTGTGATAGTTGTAGATGAAGGCTGCAGCTTAAGGGATGAGCTTTGAATCATAATAACCCTTACCCACCACTGAAGATTTATTCAATTAAGATCAGAATTATCTAGTGCTATTGTGGGTACAAAACATATCCATCTCCCCATCTTTGAATGGAAAACCAGATGAGTCACTGGGTGCTGGGGTGAACCCAAATGAATTCTTCATTGTTGGTTAAAAACAAAGGGCACAGATGTTTGAACTGCACAGACAGAATAAGATTTTGGAACATAAAAGCCAAGAGGACAGAGTCATCATTCAAAAACACAATTGCAGTAGATAATATCAAAGTTAAGAACAGCTCTGCAAAATAAGATTTGTTGGCGGTGGTAGGCAAGGGTGACTGTTTCTCTCCTATATTTTCTCTTTCGTGCTAGAAGCTGAGACATATAGGCCTGACAATGATATTAATAATCCTTTTGTAAATGAATCTACATTCTTCAGACAGAAAAGAATCTAGTTCACATTATACAGACTGAGTACCTGAAATGTACTCTACATAGACAATTTGTGTACTTGAAAGTGAGAGTATATGATATGCTTACAACTTATCATAACACAAGACATAAAGTTCCCAATTGTTCTCACTTGATTAAAATCAGGCTTAACAATCCTATGATTTATGCAAGCTATTTATGTTGGAGAATACCTGATCTCTTATTTTTCTTTGAAAAGATATTTATGCTGGCTTTGCCACAATATTGAATTATTTTTCCCCATATAAAGCCCATATTGTTAATTCCCAATATCTGAATTCCCTCCCCACAATCTTGCCTCCCTTAGATATAGAAAGAAGTGATCCATCAATGAACAGACTTGGGTTAGGAGTTAGTCGGTTCTGCTTATCCATCTGAGGGGTCCATCTGAGCAACTTTCTCCACGTTGTTATTGATGCAAACACATTACTGGAGGATTACTGTCACCTCTATTCTTTATTGTTATCACCTCTGATCTTTCACTAGCTTTTTCTTAGCTCATTCTTAGCATTAATTGCATTACTATTTGTGGACAAGCTGCTGAATCATTCATTAATCAAAGTTTTTCCTTGAATTTCTACAGAAAGATATTTATCATTATTGGGTGTGAATCTACCTTGAGTATGGAGATGCAGCTGGCCTGACAAAATGATGAATCCTTCAGCCCCTTAAATGGGGTTTATGCATTTGCCTGACAGCCTAATTTGTTTTTCTCTTTATTTTTACACAAGGAGAGAGAGAGAGAGAGAGAAAGAAATTTTCCTTCAGATTCTTCAAATTCTCCTGAGGCTCTTTCTGATGATATGATCAAGATCAGCTCGAGGATCCATTATCTTTTAAATTGATTCTGTTCTCATTCTATTCTCCATGATTAATAGCAGTAAATATTGAAACAGAAATAGTTCAAATCAAACTTCCAAACCATCCTTGGCTAATCCCTGAATGTACAGGCTGAGTAAAGACTAAAAGCAAAGCCTTGAGGGAGGTGAGGGAGTTTGCTGTATGAATATCCAAGAAGGCTTCACAGGCAGAGTAGAAAGCCTGGAAGGGGGTTAATGCCTCCCATTTGCAAAGAACACCAAGGAAGAGAGTGAAACTGAAGAAAAACAAAAGATGAGAGAGTTGTTAAGAGTGGTCAGCAATGAACACCTGGGTGGCTCAGTCTGTTAAGCATCTGCCTTCAGCTCAGGTCATGATCCCTGGGTCCTGGGATTGAGTTCTGCATTAGAATCCTTGTTCAGTGGGGAGCCTGCTTCTCTCTCTGCCTGCTGTTCTCCTTGCTTGCGCTCTCTCTTTTTCTCTCTCTCTTTCTGACAAATGGTAAATTAAAAAAAAAGAGAGAGAGAGAGAGTGGTCATCAAGGTATAGTCTTGTTGGTCATTATAGTGAGTTTGGTATTGTATCTACTCCATGCCCTGAGTGGTTAAAGTCCTTGTTTACCACATATTTTAATTTTTGTGGGGAGTTCAATGATTTCTCTCCATCCATCCAGTCTCAAAGGTGCCACTATAAGGACATATAGAATACCCCCATATTGATGTCAGTTTTGAAGAGGTAAACGTTCTCTTTTACTTGCTCCTTGCTCCTGTGGCTAATGTGACTTGAAAAGAATGTTTTCCCTTAGTAATTAGTTTATTTTCATGAGAAAAAAAAAAGGAAAGGAAGAACAAGATCATCATAAGATATTTGCTTAGATGGAGGAAGCAAATAAACAAATAAATAAACAAATAAATAAATGTGAAAATAATGAGACAAAGGGAATCTAGACTAGAGCTCCAACTAGAGCCAAGTCTCTTGATTTCAAGTGTAGGAGTCACCCCCAGCATGCAGCAAAATAATGCCTTCCTGATCTTGACCCTGATGACCTGCCTTCCAATTCAGTGGTCTTACAGTCATTTATCAAATGCTTATTTAAAAATCTACTATGTACTAGATACTTTCTTAGGCCATGGCTTACATGTTTACCCATAGAAAAATGTACAGTTGTAGCTGCATTAAGGCAAGTACATTTTCCACTTCTTTCTTTAGCTACTGTCGTCCTTCTGAATTCGATAGAGAATGAAGAGAGTTTAGAATTTGAGGACAAAGTTAGGTTTCTATGAAAATATTTAGTTAGAGGTTACTGTTAAGAAATCAAAAGGTACGGGAATTAAAAGTAATGTTTTGAGATAATTTAGAAGAGATGGTCTGAGAAGTGGAGAGAAAAATATTTTTTGTTCAACAATTTCTGAGAAATAACCATATACTGTTTATCTAGCCACCTAAAACACTGCTGAATGTCAATATACTCTAACACTTCTTGGATAAATTGGCTGTAATCATGCATTTAATATATTAAAGAAATGGCATTTTAGTCCATAACTACTGGATAGAAACCAGGGGTGATAAACTTACATATTTATTGGTATGTTCTCCAAATGGATCCAAAACCACCATTTCTCCCACTCAAATTGATAAAGGGATGGATAAAGTTAACAGAGAAAAATTAAATGTTAAGATACGGAAAGAGATTTCTGTTTGGAGAAAAATGTCAGGAATATCTCTTTGCATGACAATGTCTACATTCCATTTGACTGGGCTGGTACTGGGAGGTGGGCTGGGGTAGGAATTATCTAACTAGTAAAAACAGAGCCTTATTCATGTCGGTTGAATCATTATGAACTCTAACCATATTCCTTAAGACTTCCGGAGCCTAATTTATAATTTTTATGATTATAATATTTATAATGTTTGTGTTTCTAATGCACCTTTGGCTTCTAGGAATTCATATCTAGGGATATGTGATTGGGTATTAATCTAAGAACTTTGTCAGCACTTAGTAAAGATCAAACTAGTTCTGCAATTATCCATCCAGTTATTCATTTACTTGACAAATATTTATTGATGATAAGTATTGAGGGTAAGCATCAAGGAATAACTAGATCAGCAAATAACAGCAACAATACACGAACTCATAGAACCTACAGTGTATATGGAAAGATATATATATTAATTAAAAACATAAAAATAAATACATTCAAATCATAAAAATCTCATGAAAAGTGCAATGTGTTATTAAACTATTTAGTGGGAGACCCACTGAGAGGTGAAGGTGACTCAGAGTTCAATGAAAGAGCTGAACATGTCCAAGTGGAGGAAACATAGGCAACCACCAACTGTGGAAAGAAACAAGAAATTTAAAAGTCAGTTTAGCTAGAGTAGGGAAAGAAAGTAGAGTGGTATAGACATTTTTAGGAAGTATTGAGGGGATACTTTTCTTCTTAAAAGAACACATCCGTTAAATAACACTTCCGGCCTCTCTTTGCTTTTACAATATCCAAGTGGCATAAATGATCTAATTGTGAGGTTTGAAAGTAGGAAAAAAGCTTATATGAACAAGCTGCTTCCTGTCTATTTTGGAAGCCAACTGATCCTCAGGAAGTACACATATTACTATGCTTCTCCTTGCTATAAATTTCGAAGATCCAGTATCCCATAGGTAGGCCTGACATTGTGATTAAATCTGTCCAATTTTGAGATGAATTATTTGCAAGATCACCTGGAAAGTATATACATGCCACATATACAAGCCAATCTTAATGTTCTTAATAATAGGATATTTTAATTGCCTTATTCCTGGCTCTTGTCTGTCTCTTCATTATTCAGAATCTTGGGTCAGGGTAAAAGGAATGTTATATATTTACCCACTCAAACACTATAGAATAATAAGTAAGAACTAGTTCATGAAAAACCTTGTAGACAATAGAAAGAATCTTAATTTTAATCCTAAAGGCAAAAAGAAGCTAACAAAGGCTTTGAAACTATGGACTGACTTGTTTTGCTCTTTATATATGAATGATTGCTCTGTGGAGACTAGATAACAGTGTAGGGATTAAATAAATTCAGAAAAGCTAGTGAGAAGGACATTAGAATAGATTGGAAAAGCATAATTGCTATGTAGATACATGAAAAAACAGCACTGCTCTAGGTTTTGGGCATACATAAGATGTATATAAAAGTAGTTCTGTACCTAGTAGACCTGACTATAAGGCATTTTAAATCCAATGTCCAACACATTTCTGATACATAAAAGATTCACACTAGCTATTTGGTAAATGAAGATATGAAGAGGGAAGCTCTACTCAGAAAATTATACACATTATAAAATCTTTCATTGGAATTATATATTTGGAAATATATTAACGTGCTTCTCTTTTTCCTACTTAACTGTATAAAACATTTCGCCTACTTAGCCAGAGCCACCAAAGGAATATGGTAAATAAAAATAATCAATGTTTAAGTTTCAACTTAGAAAATATACTTACAGTCTTTAGGATACAATTGCCTTGAGATCTCAATATTATTGAAACAAATGACTCATAATTTGCAAAAGTTCTATTTTACATATCAAGAGTTATTTGATTCATTGAAATTTACCATAAACCATAATGTAGAGAAAACAAAATTGATACAAGGGAAGTTTTCACCACTGGAAGAGGAAATAGAAAGTTACCATGGGAACAAAGGAAGACATTTGAGTGAGAAGTTGTCTGAGGATGGGCCCAGGATCCTGATTACTTTGACCTTGGGTAAAGTCATAGGGAAGAGAGTAAATGTAGAAAAAGCAGAGGTATCTACATACTTCACTTTTGTGCATTATTTACCATTCACAGAAGGAAAATTTAAAAGAAAAAATCTAGAAAAATGGTCATAAGATAGCGCCAAAATTTCTATAGCCTATGCATGGCATAAAGGTGACCCCTCCTGAGAACTGCAGTGAAGGATGGGGAGAGGTAGAAGACGAGACATATAATAGAGATCTGGTGCTGGATGAAGCCGAAGAACCCGAGTCTCAGAACTATATGTTAAACAGAAGAATCATAAACTTAATCCAGTGAAGGCCACACTATGCCACAAAAGAGAGGTAGGATTAAGGAACACTTGACAATTGTATCTCAAGACCTTCGAACCGACCATATTAGAGTGGGAGCCATCAAGTTTGTGATGGTCAGCTTTTGGACCAGAGGTCTTTCCCTCCATCTCCATGAAGATGAAAAACCTCTCCCTGGTCCTAGCATTACCTTGAGAAGGAGTAAGAGGAGAGAAAATCTTTGAGAAAACAAAGAAAGGAGCTCTGATAAGAAATGTGGAATTTGGGGCTCCTGGGTGGCGCAGTCTTTAAGCGTCTGCCTTTAGCTCAGGGCATGATCCCGGGGTTATGGGATCGAGCCCCACATCAGGCTCCTCCGCTATGAGCCTGCTTCATCCTCTCCCACTCCCACTGCTTGTGTTCCCTCTCTCACTGACTGTCTCTATCTTTGTTCAATAAATAAATAAAATCTTAAAAAAAAAAAGAGATGTAGAATTTGATTAAGCTGGAATTTACCCCAAAGTGGCTAGAATAGACAGAAAGAGATTATTTAATACCTAAATAATCTGAATTTATCTTTCATCAGCTAAATTTTTAAAATCATTTATTGAGTAAAAATGACTGCCCTAGAACAAGAAAAAGATCAATTTCTTTTTTTCCCTTCTTAATTGAGTTATGGTATATAGATATTACATATTCAAATCTTTATACAAATACAAAAATGGAATTATAATCAAGCCATACATTTATAGAAAATAAATACCAGAGAATTTCAGAGGAAAATTTCTCACTCTGGGTTAGAGTGATCTAAGGAGGGGTCCTCAAGAAGAAGGGACTTCAACTGAGTCTTGAATTTTGGGGCTTGGAGGCCAAAATGAATATTCACGTACCCCATGTAGTGAGTTCAGAGCCGAAGATAGAGCTGAAGCCTTAGCATCGCTAAAGCAGAAGACACTGAATGACCTACTGGATCAGATTGTATAGCTTCTTGAATTTCAATTTGAGAATTTTAGGCCATGCAATTATAAGGTAAGAACAGTGGTGTGTGTGTTTGTGTGTGTGTGTGTGTGTGTGTGTGTGTGTGTGTGTGTGTGTGTGTGTGTGGTGGGAGGGGCAGAAGACATTCTAATTCCAATTAATGAGATTTTATGATTTTCAGAAGACCCATTAATTATTCCAGATAAACCGTGATTGAAATCTGCACCATTATTCATTTGCTTCTTCAGCTTGATAAAATTACTTTTAGCCTTTTTTTTTTTTAATTTGTGGAAGAGGGATATTAATATATGTCCCCAAAACTTTTTGCAAGAATTAACTACATGCATTGCTTTAGGTAGTACATTGGTTCATAAGTGTCCCAAATTAGTAGTTGCAAGTTACAGAGGGCTTTGCCTTAGAGAATTTCATTATACAGTGCTCTGAGCTTCACATCCTTCTAAAGGGCAATTTCTTTCTTTCTTTTTTTAATGGATATCTTTTTTAAATTGATGCCTTCATCTTTCCCAGTTAGCATCTCTTTTATAATAAACTACAGTTGCTTTAGAAAACAATAGCGCAAACTGCAAAATACATTGAAACAATTTTAAAGATTCTGGATAATATGAGAATACAGATTAAAATATTCATTCTTCTGTCATCTCACTCTTAAAATGTCAGTATGCAAAGCATTAAGGAATGCACTATTTAAAAGTCAAATATTTGACCATTGAAAGAAAACATTTCCATCTGAAAAAACATATATTATTTGACTATAATGGAGTCAAATAATATATTTACTCCATAAAGAAATTATTTCTTCCAATAATTATATTTCTTGTATAAAGAATGGAATAATTGATGACTTAACATTGGCTGTTCAGAAAGTGTTACTTTATTGTTCCTTGTAGAAATATAAGAAGAGACAGATTTAATAAAGTAAGCTGATGCCTATGTTGATTTGATTCTTGATCATTCTAAATAAATTGCACCCTCATCACCTGTTAGCTTTTTGGCCTTTGAATAATCAGTTCAGTTCAGCATCGCTGTTCACTGACTTTATTTATCAATGTCACATGCCTTATGAAGATTCTCAGCTTAATCGCTAAGTCAATTTCTAAGCATATAATAGATGAACAGTGTTAACTTAAAACTTTCATTCAGAAAGGGGTTTATCAGTCAGATGTATAAGTCTAATCCACTGATATAAGTCACCAGTAAAGACTTCAATCATTATAAATGATAATATTTGGCACTGTTTTGAAGTAAAAAGAGAAATTTAGTAGACGAAGCACAGCAAACATTTCCAGACCTCATGGACTTACTGAGAGACAAAAAAGGTTTTGTTGAGGGGCCCCTGGGTGGCACAGTGGTTGGGCGTCTGCCTTTGGCTCAGGGCGTGATCCCGGCATTATGGGATTGAGCCCCACATCGGGCTCCTCTGCTATGAGCCTGCTTCTTCCTCTCCCACTCCCCCTGCTTGTGTTCCCTCTCTCGCTGGCTGTCTCTGTCTCTGTCAAATAAATAAATAAAATCTTAAAAAAAAAAAAGGTTTGTTGAAAGGCTATATAATTTATATATCTTTATGGAAATATCAATACTGTTCAGCCTAGACAACCAGTAACACACCTGTAGTTGAACAAGTTGCAACGAAGGTGAACACATACCTTGGGGAAACCACTGGGTACCCCTGTAAGAGAGCATTAGAAATAATCTATTACAGGATATGTCCTTCAGCTGGGTGATTTGAGGGAGGGTCTAAGGAAGTGGGGTTTGCTCTAGATTGGATACTATGAGAAAGTGATGGAAGTTGTATTACAGAATATCTCAATATTTCATTTATGGGGATGACAGATTAAAGGGACAATACATCTTTCAGTGATCAAGAAGTAGTAGTTACTCATCTTAGCCAAGAGAGAGGGATGTGCAATATTAGGTAAGCAGGAAGTGGATCAGAGGCCTTGTTTTTATCTGTGCTTAAAACTATAAAGTGACTTTGCTTTGTTTCGTTTTATCACATTCTCAGAGCAATTTTGTCTGAGTTTGGTATTCCCCTAGGTGGTTTATGTCCAACGGAAGACTCTCATGGCCTATGAGTGAGCCACAGGCCAATTCGCAAATGTCAGTGATAATTTTTTTCTTTCTCAAAAATGACACAATTGTCCTATTTAATAATAACTATGCTTCTGTCTGAACTTCCAAATTTCTGTCTGACTCAATCATCTCCATAGGTTGAAATTCATGTATGAGAATTTTCTTAACACTTCTCTCAGGAAATGTCTTGGAAAACAGATGATACACTTGGCAGAAGGGGGAGGGTATTAATAATCATGTATCCAAAATTGGTTTTTCTGTGAGAGAGGGAAGTTATGGGGGAAAAATTGGAATAATGTGTCTATTAATAGTGCTTTTTAAAGCCCATTATCTTAAAAATCAAGATTGCTATTTTGATTATCTTAAAAATGACTGTTTATGTAAGTTTACAAAATGCTTCTTTTCTAGCCTACTACATGTTAACTTAAAAAAATACAATTTTCAAGCATATTTTGACCCTGTACTCATTATTTATTTTTAAAAAACCATGCAATAGACTTTGATTTTTAGAGCAGTGTACTATAAAATTGAAAGCAAGGTACAGAGATTTCCCATGTACCTTTTCCTCAACATTTGTATAACATCCCCAATTATCAATATCCCCCAACAGAATGATATATTCATTATAGCTAATGAATCTACATAGAAGGGTCGTTATCATCTAACATCCATAGTTTACATCAGGGTTCATTCTTGGTGTTGTACATTCTATGGGTTAGGAAAAATTTATCATGATATGTACGTACCATTATAATACCATACAGAGTAGTTTCATTGCCCTCAAATCTTCCATGTTCCATCTGTTCATAGTACCTTCACATTTCTCATCATTCAGTATGATGTTAGCTTTAGGTTGTTTGTAGACATTCTTTATCAAGTTGAAGAACTTCTCCTCTATTCCTAGTCCACTCAGAGTTTTTATTATGCATGGAGGCTCGGTTTTGTGAAATGCCTTTCCTGCATCTGTTGATATGATCGTATGATTTTTCATTTTTAGTCTATTGATAGATTACATTAATTTTCAGATACTGAACTAGCCTTGCATTCCTGGGATAAATTCCACTTGGTTGTGGTATATAATTTTTTTATACATTGTTGGATTTGATTTGTTGGTATTTTGTTAGAGGTTTTTGAATCAATGTTCATGAGTGATATTGGTCTGTAGTTTTCTTGTAATGTCTTTTACTGGTTTTGGTATTAGGGTGATTATGCGCTTATAGAATAAGAATGTATTCCTTCTGCTTTCACCTTCTAAAAGAGATTATAGAGAATTGATATAATTTCTTCCTTAAATATTTGGTAGAATTCACCAGGGAATCCATCTGGGTCTGGTGCTCTCTGATTTGGAAGGTTATTAAATATGGATTCAATATCTGAATAAATAGGACTCTAGATTTTCTTTTCTTCTCATGTGAGTTTTGGGAGATTATATCTTTCAAAGAATTGATCCATTTCATGTAGATTATCAAATATGTGGGCATAGAATTGTTCATAGTATGCCTTTATTATCCTTTCTTGTCCATGGGATCTGAAGTGATGTCCTGTCTTTCACTTCTGATATTGGCAATTTGTGTCTTCTCTTTTTTCTTAGGTGCCCTGGCTAAAGACTTGTTGATTTTGTTGATCTTTTAAAGAAACAGCTTTTGGTTTCATTAATCTTCTCTATTGATTTCCTATTTTTAATTTCATTGTTTTTTGTTCTAATATCTATTATTTATTTACTTCTGCTTACTATGGATTTAATTTCCTCTTCTTATTCTTTTTTTCTTTCTTTTTTCTTCTTTTATAATAATTTTTTATTATGTTATGTTAGTCAACATACAATACATTCTTAGTTTTTGATGTAGTTTTGTACAATTTTGCATACAAAATTGTATAGTTGTGTCTTAATTTCCTCTTAGCTCAAAATAATTTTTTTCAATTTTCTTGAGATTTCTTCTTTGATCCATGTGCTATTTAGAAGTATGTTGTTTAATCTCCATGTATTTTAAGATTTTCCAGATGTATTTCTGTTATTGATTTCTAGTTCAATTCCATTGTGGTGTGAGTACAGAAATTGTATTATTTCCATTCTTTAGAATATGTTAAGATGTGTTTTATGGCCCAGAACATTGCCTATCTTGGTAAATGTTCTCTGAGAGCTTGGCATTCTGCTGTTGTCAAAGTAGTCTATAGGTATCAATTACATCCGGTGGACTGGTGGTGGTGTTGAGCTCAGCTAGATCTTTGCTGGTTTTCTGCCTGCTGGATCCGTCCATTTCTCATAGGGGCATTGAAGTCTCCCACTGTGATAGTAGATTCATCTATTCTCCTTGCAGTCTATCAGTTTTTATCGCACATATTTTGATTCCATTGTTAGGCAGATACACATTGAGGATCATTATGTCTTCTTAGGTAATTGACACCTTCATTATTATATAATGCCCTTCTTTATCCCTGATAACTTTCCTTGATCCAAATCTGCATTGCCTGAAATCTCATAATAATTACTCCTTTCTTGTGATTAGTGTTAGCACAGCATTTCCTTTTAATCTATATGTGTCTTTATATTTAAAGTGGGTTTCTTTTATACAACATACAGGTAGGACTTGTTTTTTGATCTTCTCTGATGGTGTTTTTTAATTGGTGCACTTAGACCATGGTGTGCAGAGCAATTATTGATATAGTTCAATTAATATCTATCATATGTGTTATTGTTCTCTATTTGTTGCCTTCATTCTTTGATCCCATTTTGTTTTCTACTCTTTTTCTGCCTTTTGTAGATTTAATTGGACATTTTGTATGATTTTTTCCTTTCTTAGTGTATCAGATTTTCTTTTTGTACTATTTTTAATGATTGCCATAGAATTTGCAATATACACTTACGGCTAATCCAAATCCATTTTCAAAAACATTATACTGCTTCACAGGTAGTGCAAGTACCTCATAATAACAAAATAATCCTAATTCCTCCTCTCATTCCTTGTCTCATTGTTGTCACCCATTTCTCACGCACTCACACGCACATACATATACACACACATACATACACACACACATACATATACAAACATACTTACATAAGCACTTATATATGTATATATGCATACACATAAATATAAGCATCCAAAATTGAATATGTGTTTCCTACTATTATTTTGAACAAACTGTTTTCTGTTAAATTAAGAATGAAAAACAAGTTTTTATTTTATTTTCACTTATTTCTCCTTTCAATGCTCTATTTTATATGTAGATTGAATTTCTGACCTATGTCATTTCTTTCTCTAAAAACTTATTTTAACATTTCTTGCAAGGCAACCTACTGGCAACAAATTCTTTCAGGTTTTGTTTGAGAGAGTCTTTGTTTCTTCTGCTTTGAAGTTTAATTTGAAGGATAACTGTGTACAGAATTCTAGGTTGGTGGGTTCTTTTTTTCCCTAACACTTTATTTTATTCTACTCTCTGAAAAGAAGCCAAACGCATTTCTTATATTTGCTTCTCTGTAGGTAAGAAGTTCTTGTTTTTTGCTTTGTTTTGTCTTTTAACTGTGACTTCTTTCAGGATTTTTTCTTTATTTTTGATTTTCTTTAGTTTAAAAATGATATGCCTAGGCATGGTTGTGTGTATGTGTGTTTGACGTTTATCTGGCTTTATCTTTATATCTGACCTTCCTGAATATGTGTGGTTGGTATCTGACAATAATTTAAGGACATCTCATTATTGTTTCAAGTATTTCCTCTTGTTCTTTTCTCTTTTATCCTGCTGACATTCCCATTATGTGTATGTTACACATTTTGTAGTGGTTTTATTGTTCTCCGATGTCCAATTCTATTTTTCCCCTGGGTCTTTTTTCTCTTCACTTTTCAGTTCTGGAGGTTTCTGTTGAGATATCTTCATGGTCAGAGGTTCTTTTCTAGTTCATGTCCTGTCTACTGATAAGCCCATCAAAGGCATTCCTCATTTCTGGTAGAATGTTTTTAATCTCTAGCATTTCATTTCAATTCTTTCTTTTGCATTTCCATCTCTCTTTGTACATTGTTCATCTGCTCTTGCACAATGCTTACTTTATTCATTAAAGCACTTACCATATTTTAGCAGCTGTTTTAATTTCCCTGTCTAATAATTCTAACATTCTTGGCATATCTGAGTTTGGTTTTAATGTTTGCTCTGTGTCTTCAAACTGTGTTGTTTATTTTTAACTTTTCAGTAGGTCTTGTAATTTTTTCTTCTTGATAGCTAGACATGATGTACTGGGTAAAACAAACATATGTAAATAGGCCTTTAGTAACGTCGTGGTAAGATGTGTGTGTAGGGGACACACTCTGTGGTGCTATGGTTAGGTTTCAGTCATTTAGTGAGCCGTACTTCTGGATTATGAACTTCACATGTGTTTCTTAGTCATACTCCCCTCCCTCTTAAGTGGGACAGCATGGCTACAGTGACTGTGGCTCAGTATTTTCCTCCTCCAATGTGGAAGGCTAAAGGAAGCCAAAGTTAAATATTCCCTTTCCTCAAGGTCAGTTAGGCTCCTATAATATCTCAGCAGGGTAGATGCTTAGTTTCTTCTGAGGGCAGATCTTCTTAGGAAGAACAAATGTTCTGGAACATTTTCCCCACCCCTTGCTGGAAGCATGGATGATTTTTCTCCAATATTCACTGTGAAGACAAGGTAGAGCTCTGGGAAGCACACATCACAAACTCATAGGGACCCTGCTATGACTAAGTCCCTGGAGTTTTTAACTCTTGCAGTTGTCCATATTGAGTCTCTATAACTCATTGATTACAGTTCCCGTTTCCCTACCATAACACTAGTTCCTACAGAGATTGCTACTTATGGGTTTTCTATTCCTCTAAGTTGTGATTCTCTGTATTCTCCTATTGGACTCTGCAATTTTAAGGCAGCAGTTTGCCCTGTACCTCACTTCTTTTACAGATTTAAGAAGAGTTATTGGTTTTTCAGTTTGTTCAAGTTTTTACTTGTTGTTAGGACAGAATGGCAATATCCAAGCTTCTTACATGTTGGGCCCACACCGGAAGTCTCATTATTCGCTTTTAACTCTGTATTCTAAAATGGTAGGAGCGCTATCTGTAATGAGGGAGAAAGTAACCAAATGGGTTATCAAACATTATTCTTTAAGGAGTTAGTTGTGCATGAAATCCCAATGATACTGTTCCAGTCATGAGACTGCTCTAATGCATTTAGATTCATCCATATAGATTCAAAGGATGCTCTTCTGTTTAGAAATGCTATCAATGTTATTTACTTCTTGTAATCATTATTACTTTCTTTTTAAAAAAAAAATCTTATTTATTTGTTTATATGAGAGAGACAGAGTGAGCGTGACCAGTGGAAGGAACAGAGGAAAAGGGACAAGCCGACTCCTTGCTGATTGCAGAGCCCAACGTGGGATTCGATCCTGTGACTCTGAGATAGTGACCTGAGCCAAAATCAAGAGTTGGGCCCTTAACCAACTGAGCCACCAGGCACCCCTATTACTTTCTTTTCCTGAAGACACTCATTTCAGATCTACAGAGTAAATTTTCAAATTTCAGGCAGTGTAAGAGATTAGTTCTCACAATGAGCTTCATCTTCCACTTATTCCCTTACCAGTTCTGTAATTCATCATGTTCAGACAACTCTTGAGCATTTGGCCACAAAAATCAAGTAAGAATGGTTCACTATTTACACACGGCAGCGGTGACTAGGGTGCCATGCATTGGAGCACAAGGCTGGGCTGTAAGAGTGGTTGTTGTGTCAAATCTTTACCACCACAGTGACTGAGTGGGTCAAAGACTCATATTCTTTGATTTTAAACTGATTTTATCTCCTGAAACTTCTAGACCCTGAGGCTGTTTATTTTTAGTGTTTGGAATGTTTGTAATGATTTGGTTTTAAAAGTCTTTTTACCATTCTTTGAATTGGGAAATTGGTGGGGGCTTTTTATTTGAATGAATAATTCAATCCTGGCAAAGCCCTTTATTCATTAAATAATTATTTTTAAGTGCTTATTATTTGTCAAACTTCCTTTCAGGCACTGGGAATAAAATAGCAAAAAAAAATTTTTAAAGCTGCAAAAATGGATATTTCTTAAATTATTTCCTTTATTTCCCTAGTAACTTGTTCCTGTCCATTTTTTTTTTAACCAATTCAGAGTACACATAGCAGTCAGAGTGCTTTTGGATTAATTTCTTAAATTAAAAAAAAAATCCAACTATTTCCTTCATCATTAAATTTCTGGGAGATTTCTTTATTTTCTTACATTGCTATTGACTTTATTTTTATGTATTCATTATTAATGTCTAAATAATACTTTTTTTACTGGGGCACCTGGGTGGCTCGCTCGGTTAAGCATCTGTCTTAAGTTCAGGTCATGATTCCAGGGTCTCAGGATCAAGCCCTGTGTCATGCTCCCTGCTCAGCGGGGAGCCTGCTTCACCCTCTCCCTTTGCTGCTCTCCCCTCACTTGTGCTCACACTCTCTCTCTCTCTCTGTCAAATAAAATCTTTAAAAAATATACATACTTTACTTTGGATATTCCGTTTGTGTTGATAATTTCTCATGATTTTACATGGATGTAACTCCTTATTTCTCTTTAATGATATAAATTATAATGCTCTGTTTTGTTTTGCTAAGAGAAAATCTTACCAAAAGTTTCTTGTGAAGTTTCCTTTCCTTTATTGTTTTTGTTTCAATTAGTGTGTTAGTGTTACGATCTATCACAGCCACCAACTCAGGAAAGGAACAGGTGAGCCCTGCCACGCTGCCTTGGCTAACTGCTCCCTTGCCGGGAGCACTGAGGAAGCCAGACAAATCAAAAGCATAGTTCCTGGCAAACAGGGTTTGCCAACACTGTTGAAGAACAAACTCAAACTCATCACAAGAAAAGCCAGTAATTCAAAAGACAAGGGTATGGAAAAGAGAAAGGGAGCAATTTATTTTGGGTGTCAGCAGCCAGGGAAGCTGGCAGGCTCAAGCCCTAACAACTGACCTCTCTGCTGGCCAGATGGACAGCTAGAGTCTTATAGGGGGGAGGTTGCGGGGGGCGGGGGTTGTATGTGCAAGAGAGCAGGCAGTGAGCACAAGATCATGGGTAGGGGATGGTATGTGTTCAGCATATGATTATGGGCAAGGAAGGGAATGTGCTCCTCTAGGTATTCCGTTGCTTCAGGATTTTTCTGGCCTGGCAGTGAAATGTTCTGATTCATCAATGCCTCAAGAAAGTGCAATAAGAAATAAGAATAATGGGTTTCAGTTAGAGCATGAGTTAAGCAGTTTTGTCTGTTTCTAGTTTTAACTGTTGGAGTCTATAGTTGAGAAAGAGGGCTTGCTGGCACTAGTGTTAAAATGTATCTTAAAATATCTCATTGATTTTTACCTGCTGTCAATTCATATTTTAGAACTACCGAGGTAGTAACATATATGCAATAAAATATACAAATCTTAGTGTACTTCTCATTATATTTGTGTATTTGTAGACACCCATATAACTATCATCCACATCAATATGTGAAATACCTTAAGATCCTACACGCTTCCTCCCAAACATGACCTAAAAATATAGCTACTCTCTATAGACATATAATATATATATATCTCTATGTAATATAAGATACAATAATAATGTATGTTAATTATAATATAAAGATATATAAAATAATTATAATATGCATATTATATATGTGATATTATAAATATATGTATATATACATATACATGCATATGTATGTATATATACTGCTATGTATATATATTAATAATATATATGTAATTATAATATATATATATTTTATACGTGATATTATGTACATATACATATACACGCACACACACACACACACACACTGCTATGAACTTACTTCTACATACATTTTGAGATGAAATTTTGGGGCCATAGGATAGACATATATTTATCTTTGCAGATAAGGCCTGCAATGCATGAGTTTTCTACCTGATATGTGTCCTTATTCATTTTTTTAAAATCTTTGGATACTCTAGTGAGTAAGTGATGGAATCTTTCAGTGACTGTAGTTTGCATTTTTCTGATGATCAAGTAATGATGTTATGCACCTCTTCTTATGCTTATTGGCCACTTAGATTTTGTGTGTGTGTGTGTGATGTCTGATAAAGATCTTTGTCCTTTTTTCTATTGAATTGTTTCTCTCTTTTTAAATATTTCATTTATTTATTTTTAAAGAGAGAGAAAGTGGGGAGGGAGGGGTAGAGGGAGAGAAAGAGAGAGAATCTTAAGTAGGCTCCATGCTCAGTGAGGAGCCCAACGTGGGGCTCGATCTCAGAACCCTGAGATCATGACCTGAGCTTAAACCAAGAGTTGGACACTTACTGAGCTAACCAGGTGCCCCTTCTCACTCTTTCTTATTGATTTATAGGAGATGCTTTCATGACTAAAATACTTTCCAGGGCGCCATGTCAGGACCACTCTGTTAGCACCTGGTTTGGTTCTTAGCGCATGATCTTGGACAAGTTATGTAAATTTTCTAATTCTCAGTTTTCTTATGTTTAAAAATGTGATCGGAAGGTCAGTTCTTCCTTCTGGTATAAAGTTTTTTCTTAGGATTAGAACCAAAATAAGGTAATGCATATGTTAAGTGCTTAGAAAACTATAAGGTACTTGAAAAATGTAAGGGATCACTCTGAATAAAAAGAATCACAAAATTTTTATTTGATTTTAAAATATGTTATTATTTTTTTTTAAATTGAAAAGTCAATGAAAGATGGTCTGAAGAAGATATCCTATTTGAGCTTTACTGAAACACACTAATGCCAACATAGCTTTACAAACCGATTGAAAAAAACCATGTGTTTTATTAAGACAGCCTGCTTCTTGATATAGAGAAGGATGAAAAGCAGTCAGCATAGGTGGTAAGTTATATGAATGTGTTGGGTTTCAAAAGACGATTACACAGAGCATGCTGGGCTCCACTGCTAAAATAAAATGCATTATGTGTGAAGTCCAAACCTTTGCAGTATGGATCTTTATGATGCTGCTTGAATTCCCACTTTCATGAAGTCACTTTAATTGGATGTAGTATAAGACCTGGAAGTGACTCCTCTCTCTCTTGTAATGCAACTTTCAAATATACAATACAGTATTATTAACTACAGTCACCACGCTGCCCACAAAATGCCCAATCTTAAACATAATCCAGGGCCCTGTATGATCTGGTTTCTGCTCACCTCTCTAACCCTACCTTAAACCACACTCCCACCTACTTGCTTGTTTTCATTTGGTTTCTCAACAAATCAGGGCATTTCTTACCCTGGGATGTCTGCTCGTGCTCGGATATTGCATTCTTATCTTGATCACTCCCTTCATATCTCAACCTAAATATCACTTCTGTGAGAGACTTTCCTAGACCACCCTCCCTAAAAGTCACTTTCCCTCACTGCTTTCCATTGCATTAGTGGCTTTATTGTTTATCTTATAGCTCTTAACCCTGGTAGAAGGAAAGCTCCATGAGGACAGGAGCAAGGATCTAGGCACAACGTGAAGTATATTGTAAGGGCTGGCTCTTTTGCAAATAGATACTAACTGCAAAGGATGGTTACAGAGTAGCTGTCATATATGATGCAACCATTTCCGCTTTATCATTTCCTTTTATTTCTATATTTTTTTAATTTTATGAGATAATGTTTTACATATTTATATAGTCAAATATCACAGCTATTCATTTGCTATTTTTAATTTAATCTCTCTAATACAATGTTGTATGTCAATTATATATCTCAATTAGAAAAAATATTGTATGTTTTATTCTGAGGGTAATGGAATTCCATCGAGGGATTTAAACTAGAAAGTTTCAAAATATTATTTACCTTTTATAAATATTCCTGTGGCTGCTGCTTTTAAAATATAGTTTACTATCAGGTAATTTGGTAATGCCTATCCTGGTAATGTAACAAATTTCTATCCATAGTGATAATAATTCTTCTATAAATCTATCCTAAATAAACAACAGAAGAGCAATTTACTAAAGATTATTGCAGATATCATCCTCTAAATGTTAATCATAAAATCCAAAGGAAATCAAAAGTCTTTTAATAAAAGAATTAGTAAAACATATGTGTTCAAAAATTCTATATTCTATAGCCATTGAAAAAGTTGTGTTTAAGGAATACTTAAAAAACAAATGGAAATCTTTCATAAATCAGTGTTGCAAAGAGGAAGTCAGATCACAGTATTATATGTGTATGTGGTCAATTCATTTTCTGAGTATGTTTATGTGAGGGTATACACAATTTTATATATATATATACACACACATATATATACTTAATATATGCATAATTACCTATCTATCATCTATCTATCTATCTATCTATCTATCTATCTATCTATCATCTATCTATCTATCTATCATCTATCTATCTCTGTTAAACTCTGCAATATTATGTTTAAACATGTTTGACCTCTAACAAACTGGCCTGTTGCTAAGATTAATTATTTCCAAATCTTTCCAAAATTGCTAAAATCATTAAAAAGCCTCCCAAATGGAGGTGTATTTGCATAGTCAAAGTCAATTGAACATGTTTGCACTCATCCAGAAAACACAGTCGAATGGTGAGAGCAAATGAGGTGTCTTGGACACTAAATGTAGATCAGCGAAAGTACCATCAGCTAAAATATAAATAAAAGGAAAGAAAACATATCATTTGTAGGGCTACTTTCTCCCTAGGAGCAACTTTTGTTGCTTTGGTTGTTTTTTTGTTGTTTTGTTTTGTTTTTATCATCAGAAGATTTTTAAAAGAGAATTCTTTTTAATCCTCCCAATGGTGTCAAACAGCAATTTCTCTAAATTTTACATGTGGGAAAAAATGAGACCCAGAAAGATGAAGTCATTTGTCAGGATCTACACACTGGAGACGGTAGATTTGGAGCATGACCATGGTTCTGCCTGACTGGGGCACACCGTAAGTCTGGATTATCTGGAAGGACAACTGAATTCCCAAGACATCAGTCTCTGCTCTGCCTCAAAAATTATCACAAGGAAAATTTTTTCCAAGACACACACTGACTCATGTTCAGAACTGTTTATCCCAACCATACAGATGTGTGTTAAAGGTGCTGTTTTGAAGGCTGGTGACAGACGACCTCTTTACCCATATTGGATAAACAGCAGAATAGCACTGGTGCGGATGGCCCAGAGGTCCTAAGTAATGTGAGTCAGACTCAGTGCGAAATCAAACCCCCTTCACAAGGGGGTTTTATCAGCCAAAACTGGGACACAACTGTGAGGGAATTTTGTATTCCATCAGAACCTTTCCTCAGCATCTACCCAGAGCCTTCTACTACAAGCCAGAGAAACAGGGTATTTAGTTATGACCAAACAAAAATTATACTGAGGAATGCTCTATTCCGGGGAACTCCTAGCCCAGGCACGCTATTTGTTGATTCCCATCCTGTGTTAATCATTTAAACCATCACTATCTAGGAAACAATGGAAAATAAAAATGAATGGCTTGTAATTTTCTTAACAACTCAGGATCATTCTTCATCATTCTCATGCCATAACTCCACATTCTGTTTCTTTTGATACATCCCACCCTTGTTTTGCTTGTCTCTTGATTGATGTTTTCCTGTAAACAGTGCAATCAATTATACTTTAAAGCCAACTTCTATGTTATTTACATTATGCAGTTCAGAAGAATTATAGTCTGTCTTTTAAAACATGGTTTCAAGGGAAAGGTTACCTGTTTATATCCTTGACTTTGCCTTCCAAATGCTCATTTATCATACTTTTTCTCTTTAATTTTGTTTTGCCTGTTAGCCATTTCAAATTCAGTCAATAAGGCAGCTTTAGGAAAAGAGCATCTGGCATCACTGGAGCTGTAAACATGGTCTAAGGAATTTTGTTCTCCAAACTTCTGAGTCATCTATCAAATGTCACTCACTATGACATGATGTGTCATTCATCCTAATGGATGTAACAGTGTTGCAAATGGAAATGCCAAATAAAACATTTTTTTCTCTTTTAGCCTTGCAAGAAATTCATAACAACCAAAAGAAGAAAACACCTAAATGGAAATGTATACATTTGGAAATGTAATTTCAAAGTTAAATGAATACAAAAAGACAATTGACACACAGAGAAAAGCAAGAGTAAACATACGTATAGAAAAATGCTTACTTCTGGGAATCATAAAAAAAAAATGTTTATTTAAATTACCCTGAGTTACTATTTTTACACTAGCAAAGTCATTAGAAAAATCAATTAAAATATGCACTGCTAACAAAGTTTCAGTAAAACCGATGCATAGATATTGTATCATTGGTACTCAAATTGCTAAAAACTTCTTAAAAATAGCAAGCTATGATGTCATAGTACTTACACAAACATACATGTGTAAAGACCTTGTGATCCAATCTGAGGAATTTATTCTGAGGTTATAACTCAACAAACACAATGTATTATGCTATAAAAATGATTATTAATGAATCATCCATCATGAAAAAAAGCTTGATATAATTGAAATGCAAAGTCATATTGAAATGGTATAGTAATACCACTCATATTTACATAACCATTAAATGTGTGTTTATTATAAAGTCAAAGGAGATCCATGGAAGGGGGAAGCTTTCATAATGTTACATAAAATCATAAAATATAATTGTATTTGCATAATTACCACATGTGCATTCATACATGTTTCCTCAAAGCAAATACAAAGTGGGAACCTAAAAAAATTAACAAGTTATTTATAAAAGGTGTTAGTTTACTATATCAAGGCTGTACACAATGTGTGTATGTTTTGGAATTTGAGAAGGCAGAGGAGAGATAACCATGTCATTATCTAGGTTTTTAACTCCTAAATATAAAAAAGGCCTTATTTCATAAAACTGCAGAGTAAACTTGGCATGTCCTAAGTTAAAGCCATTTAGGACTGCAGCACGTATCTTAAATGAACCCTTTATATGTTTGACTCTTTCTCTCTCTCTCTCTTCTAGGTTATCAATAATCCTGATTTGTCTGAGGATTATCTTGCTTTAGCACTCAAAGACCCAAGTCGCGGGCCAACCAGGATGAATTGGTCACCCTAATTTCTTTTGCTGGAATTCCAAGCCACCAGGCCCTTTGCACTGCAGGATTCCCTAATCCTTCCTGAATAGTAACCACGTCTCAGTCTCCATCTTTGCCCTTATGCGCTATTACAGTAGAGGTAGGGTTTGTTTCACGCAGTCTTGGAGCCCTCAAATGGGCTCGTGGAGCTGGGGGGGGTTGGGGGATAAGGGTCAAGTTAAAAAACATAATGCAGGGTACTTTACTCGCTCTGTCTGTTTTTTTCTAAAGCAAAATACCTCTCGGGGCTCCTGGCAGGCTCTGTCAGTGGAGCATGCGACTCTTGATCTCAAAGTTGTGAGTTTGAGTCCCACGCTAGGTGTAGAGATTGCTTTAAAAAAAAAAAATCTAAAACAAAGTAGCTCTCCTACCCCTAAGGATTTATTATTTCCTAAACCCTTCCCTGACTCCTCATTAAGTATGTAGGAGAAACACGTCAAATATAGAGAATAAACTTGTATCTTTTTTTTTAAGATGTTCAGTTAGCCACTGTGTAGTACATCATTAGTTTTTGATGCAGTGCTCAGTGATTCATTAGTTATGTATAACACCCAGTGCTCAACACAACACATGCCCTCCTTAATACCCATCATCTTGTTACCCCCTCTGAAACCCTCAGCTTGTTTCCCAGGGTCCATAAGTCTCTCATGGTTCATCTCCCTCTCTGATTTTTCCCCCTTCAGATTTTCCTCCCTTCCCCTATGGTCCTCCATGCTATTGCTTATGTTCCACACATGAGTGAAACCATATGATAATTGTCTTTCTCTGCTTGACTTACTTCACTTAGCATAATCCCCTCCAGTTCCATCCATGTCAATGCACGGTAGGTATTCATACTTTCTGATAGCTGAGCATTATTCCATTGTATATATGGACCACATCTTCTTTATCCATTCGTCTGTTGAAGGGCATCTCAGCAACTTCCACAGTTTGGCTATTGTGGACAATGCTGATATGAACATTGGGGTGCATGTGCCCCTTCTTTTCACTCCATCTGTATCTTTGGGGTAAATACAGGAGAAAGTCTTACTCTGTGTCAATAAATTCATGTACTGACCTTCCTATTCTAAGAGAACATTTACCCTGTATTGGCTGATTTTTTTCACAAATCTTACCTAAATGAAGGTAATGAAAGTCTAAGGTCAAGGCTAGCTGAGTAACTCTTTTAAATCTTTAAGTCATAAAACTGGGTGTAGATAATCATGACTACTTAAACTACATATTTTAAGACACATAAATACATTTCAAATATCATCATTATGAATTCTTTATTGATCACATGTATGGCATCATTAAACTAACTTAAAGACTAAGAATTTTTTCCTCTCTCCCCTCTGTCTTTCTTTCCCTGTCACATCTGAAATTTATCTAACATTTCATGTTATATATAAATCAGAGTAGGGGGCTAAGGGCTACCGAAATACAGAGAAGAATGATTTATGCTATTAATGACGTGATACAGACATAATGAATTGTCTTTCCCCATAAATCCAAACTTTCAAATATCACATACTCTCCAAGCTTTATTGAGCCACTTGGGTTACATTTTACGAATATACTATAGTTAATGTGATTTCCTAATGCATAGAAATTTCACACTGTAGGAGAACTTGCACTTATAACTCTCAGCCCTACAGACCAGTTGTGTCATCATGCCATTTATTCACACACAATTCCATCCAACCCAATGTACAAATAAGAAAAACGAAACCATATCTCTTCTAGAACACAGTATCACTTTCCCTTCCCTCCTTGAAGATGAGGTTTAAAATGTTCTACCCCAATGATGTATTTTTATTGATTTTGTTAAAATGTCCATCATCACAAAGAAATATTTTAAACGCTTGAATATAGGCTTTTATAAATAAATGCTGAATCATTCCTGATAACAGGATGAATGGCTCATTTTCTAGAAAGTTCACACTGCAAGCAGTTTTGTCCTCCTCCTACTTCCTGTCTCTCTCTCTCTCTCTCTCTCTCTCTCCCCACACCCCACCCCTCTTCTCTGTTTCTTTCTCAAAAAGCAAATCCAATACCCACGTGCAGTATTCAAATTAGCTCATATTTGGGGAAAATTCTCTCCCTCCACATACTCTCTATGTCTCTATATTTGTTTCCTAGGAGTTCTAAGGGGTTGATCGGGCTTAAAACATAACTGACTGGATTCAAATCATAGAAATATATCATCAGCTGAGTGACTATTTTTTGCCTTCTTAGCTGGCTTAATCTTCAAGGTTATTAACAATGGTGCTTAGATGAACATACTTAAGCCATCCAGCACAATGCTGTGGAAAGCATCTTGGGAATATATCCACAGGACATGATAATATCCTTTCTCTCAGAGTTTACCCCTAGAAGAAGTACCTTGGCAGCATTATTCTGTCCTCAACTCTGCTGGATGATTGTTTGACAGATGGCTGAGTCTTTATGAAATCTAAATCAAAGATTCAGAAATATCCTTTGGCTAGAACTGACGAAATGTAAACCAAGTGTTTTAAATATAGAGAAACAGAAAAAGTCTCTCTTTAATGAAGGACTACATAAAAGGAGTATCTCAGTGAGAAATGAAGGGTAGAGGAGAAGAGGAAGCAGTGCCAGTTACCTGACTGTTTTCTAATTTAGATGTTAGCACTAAGTAAATCCAATTCTCCTTGGGCTCTGAAAGATACCTCAGTATCCCTCCAATAGATTTCTTCTTTTTATTTAACTCAATCAAGTGGTTTTTTCTAACCTGCGACCAAAACAGCATTAAACAGGACAAATGCCCGGATAGAGTGGGTACTCAATAACTCTCAGTAAAATTACCATCTGGTCCCATAAATAATTAGCTTCTTTTCTCAGGAAAAAAAGAAAAAGAATTAAAGGAAAAAATAAAGTTGTTCACTGCTATTCAAGAAGTTGAGAAGAGTATCTACATACATTTTGGAAAAGAGGAGAAGCTAAAACCCACTGAGAATGACTGAAATTACTACTGTATCTGACTGTGATGAACTTTCAATAATGGTGATGATGATTATTTCCCTTCTGCTGTCTAATTCTAATCCTAGGCCTTCATACTGTCAGCTATAATCTGGAAATATACATGGAAAGTGGTCCAAGAAAATGGAGTTTCCAGCATAACAAGTTGATATAATATGATCCAATACAACATTCATTTATTATAAATTAATGGTGGAGAGAATCAACACTACCAATAAGGTCAAGAAAAATTAGTCAGTTGTGGTCTATGGTCACACAGGAATATCTTTACTCACATAACAGTGGGAGAAATTACAAAGGGAAATAGTATTTACATGAGTATGTGAGTAATTGAATTTGGAAATTTACACATTGTCCCTTTTAACATTCCCCAAACAAGGTCAATTAGTTATTATGATCCCTGCTTTAGATATTTGGAAAGCAAAGCCCACAGTGATCTATTCATTTTATTTCATGTTCATGTGCCAACATTGGTATTAAATGCATCATTGCGAGTTTATATAGTGAAGACAAGACTTAAATATTTGAAATATTTAATATTTACACCATTGCTTACTAAAAGCTTCTTGCCCCAATAGACAATAATAGCAATGAAATTGTTGTAAATATAGCCCATTATGTAATTCAGTGACCAAATAAAGACTCATCTTATAATTAACCAATATAGGTCTGAGGTTCTTAACCTTATGAAAAAATAATACTCAGATTATGAAAACAGACACATTTGAATGTATAACCTATTTCTGACATACACAAACTGTGAAACAAGTTACTTTAACCTCTTGAAGGCTGTATTTTTTTGTCTATAAAATAAAGAAAAGAAGTGCATATAGTTCACAGATTTATTGTGAGAATTAAAATGAGAGGGTAATAACCTGTGCTCACCAAATATTAACACAGTAAACAATAAATAAATTCCAATACTGCAATTATGATGTGAAAGTTTAATATATATATATTACAAGAAGCATATGCATGCATAACATGAAATATATAATATGTAGTATAATTCTTATGTGTGTGTATATTCTTTGTGTGTGTGTCTGTTCATGTGTGTGTATTCTTTATTTAACCTACACCTGGAAAAGATTCAGAGGTAAAGTCAATGCTCAAATACAGTAGCCATATGGTCCTAGTTTTCAGAGATAACAACTCCCTCATAATCTCTATGCATTTTATTTATTTTTTATTTTATAGGTCCTACTGGATCTGTCCTTTTGTAAATTTCCTAAAGCCCCTTATTGGGAAGATTCTGTTTAAATTCTCAATAAATAAACATTACATATGACCTTACTCTTTCTTAGAAAACTTAAAACTTTTAGTGTGTTAGAGATATTATTTTGAAATCAAAATATTAGCTGTCTCCCTACATCTGTCAACCATATAAAATACAATGGATTATTTTTCATAAACCCAAGAACAATTTTTCATAAATCTTTCACTTAGCTGCTTCTAATAATATTTCATGTGGCTTCCCAGATGTCATTTAGTCAAATTGACCATATCAAAATTTGTGCAATCCTGCCAAGAACCTCTCTTCGAACAAATTCAACTAAACCCATAAGAGATCCCTGATGATCTACAGTAATGATGAGGATTGCTTTTCATTAAAGCTGATATCAGACAATGCCTAGCATTATTGGCTTAATTCACTATAATCAAAAGAACTTTTTGTCTGAAGTTTTCTAGTAAATTGTACAAAGAGACTCTTTGTCTTTTAATGATGCAAGAGGATGGAAAACCTAGTCATAAAATTTCATGGCTGAGTTCTACAAAACCATTGTGCCTAATAGAGTATTGATTGAACCAAGTAGAAATATGGAGAAACAGTTGGAAATATTCCCAGGACATCTGAAAACCTAAGTAGCATTACATTTAAGAATTTAGCAAAACATGCAGGCAATTCTCTTAAGAGTTGCTGTCACCTCATTTCAAACTGTTCCTAGGGAATACAAATGTTGCCATGTGATATGTGAAAAACAGCTCCTGAGAACAGAAGTTTCTCTCACTTAACAGAGTTAAGAGAGTATCAAATGACTGTTTGGGCCATATTAAGCTCAGTTTTCCTTTATTTTGTTTTGTTGGTTTTCCATGCAATT
The DNA here is from genome assembly GCF_002007445.2 of Ailuropoda melanoleuca. NCBI lineage: Eukaryota > Metazoa > Chordata > Mammalia > Carnivora > Ursidae > Ailuropoda > Ailuropoda melanoleuca. The sequence goes on along the minus strand of NC_048233.1, from coordinate 56,777,767 downwards.
CATGGATGAAATTATGAAGTTATGTGTAAGACATTTCCTATGACACACACTAAACAGCTCTTCTCTTTGATCATAAGCTTTCACAGAACTAATTTTATCTCATACATCAGCTGTGTTAACAAAGACAGTAACAATGAATTGAGCAAAAACTTATGTAACCATACTCGGTAGGTGCTTAATAAATGATCACAATTTTTGTTTAATTTGAATCACTCTAAAAATGTTTTAACACCTAACTCTAGAGTTACTGATTTCCTACTACTGGTTCCATGAAAACTTAGACCAGGCCTGCACACAAATTTAGAAGTCAATGAATAAAAGAAGAGCTAATGATAATTTATTTTTCTGTGTTCTCCTATGCCATACTTGGAATGATTTTGTGGTATTTATAGTTTTAATATTTTAAAGTAGGATGGGAAGTTAGACATACTACTTTGTAGATCTGGAGATTAAGTAATTTATCTAAATCACGTAGTGAGCTGGTACCAGAAACAAAAATTAAAGCCATATTTTCTGATTCCCAAAGATGATACTATGAAATTGAATGTACAGTTTATCATAGTTTCTGCCAATTTTTTCCATAGATATTCTCCTAATATTTAAAATTGTTGTATTAACGTCTCCAGTTTTCATGCCTCCCTGTTCTCTATGCCATTGTGAATTACCATTTCCTTTACTATAAAACTCTTGAGAATTACTCCCACGTTCTATGGGAAATTGAGACCTCACAAAATGGTTAAATCTATGTTCAATTTCCTCTACCTTGACACCCTTAGACTTGCTATTGTCTCTGACTGGATGTCAATCCAAATGTATATTTTCCATTAATGACCCTAAATGTCATTACATCAAAGAATGTGTGAGTTCTTAATTTTATTGAGGGTTTTAGATAGTGCTATAATAGGGTATGATTTTGTAATCATTAAGTCATATGTAGTACAGCAGATAACAATAAAGAATATAAAATCAATTATTATATATTCCTCTCTTAACTCCCCCAGACATCCTGGCCACCGACAATTTCTCATTTGCAGTTCTCTCTGATACATATCCTAAACCTCCTTCTGCTATTGTTGCAGGATTGCATGGTTCTTGTCTCATGGAATTGAAAAATGAATCCCGCGGACAAAAGAGTAAAGTGAAGTGAAAGTTTATTAAGTGAAGGTGAGAACTTAAAGGAAAGAAAAGTCTCTCTAAAGTGAGAGTAGTCCCCAGTGGGATGCCACTGAGGGATTTATGGTTGGTCTCTTACACAAAACTGACAAGGGAGCTTCGTAAATTTCTTGTCAATAGCAGTCAGAACAAACATGATGGATTTGTAAATATCATAAGACTATCCTGTCTGTATTTAGGAACAAACATGTAGATTTGTAAATATCGTGAGAATATCATGTCTATCTTTAGAGCAAACATGATGTTCCCTTCTCTCTGGTTAATATCTCCTCTATAACATTTCTCCACAGCTGGGATTTCTGTGAGCCTGGAGCCATGGAGTTGAAAAATGAATCCCGTGGACAAAAGAGTAAAGTGAAGTGAAAGTTTATTAAGTGAAGGTGAGAACTTAAAGGAAAGAAAAGTCTCTCCAAAGTGAGAGTAGTCCCCAGTGGGTTGCCACTGAGGGCTTTTATGGTTGGTCTCTTACACAAAACTGACAAGGGAACTTCGTAAATTTCTTGTCAATAGCAGTCAGAACAAACATGATGGATTTGTAAATATCATAAGACTATCCTGTCTGTATTTAGAACAACCTAGCGTTGTCCCTACCTAGCGTTGCCTGTCCCTTACTCACTGTGTTATTGAATGCTTTATTATAAAATTCTCCTAACCAATAAATATTTTCCCTTTTTATCTCAGCTTTGATAAATACTTACAGTGCTATATTGTTGTTAGTTTTAACATGTACATTTAATTTAACTATATCCAAGAGAAAGGCTTAAGAATTTTAATGGTATAAAAAAGTTATACAGTATCCAAGAAGGTAAAATTTAAATTTGACATATAATCAAAACAATTTGACATATAATAAAAAATTGTGACATGCAAAAAATCAGGAAAATGTAAGCCATAATGAGGAAAGAAATCAGTAAAATCAGATAATAGATGGTGGAATTAACAGAAATAATGTCAAAACAGTTAATACAATTTAATATTTTCAAGAAGGTAGAAAACAGCAAGACTGTGATAAAGAGAGACAGGAGATGCATTAAAATACAGTCTTCATTAAATTTCTGGAGACGAAAAAATGGAATGTCTGAGTTTTAAAAAATATACATGGAATGTAATGACAATAGGTTAGATACAGAAAATAGAATATTTCTAATGCACCTGAAGAAACAACAATAGAAAATACTTAAAATTTTAAAAAGAGACATAAGTGTTTTTTATAACCATTAACAAAATATTCCTAAGCAGCCTAATAAACATGAAATGGGAGTCTCCAAAATAGAGGAAAGGAAAGGAGGACAGAAGAAACATTTTAAGAAATATTGGTTGAAAATTTTTCCAAACCCAATTTAAACTATAAATTCACAGATCATCGTTCAAGACAGCCTCAATTAAAATCTCAGCAGGTTTTGATTTAGAAATTTACCAGCTAATTATAAAATGTGTGGTGAAATGCAAAGGACTCACAATAAAACAACTTCTAAAAAAAGAAAAAATGAAGGAATTACATTAATGTTTTCAAAAGTTTTAATAAAGAAAATAGTGGTAACATTTCTAAAATAAGCCAGAAATAAGCTAGACAGAAAAAGACAAACACTGCATCATATCACTTACGTATGCAATCTAAAAAAAAAAAAAAAAAAAAAAAAAAAAAAAAACCNAAAAAAAAAAAAAAAAAAAAGAAATCCAAGTAATAGAAACAGAGAGTAGGATTATGGTTGCCAAGGACCAGGTAATGGAGCAATAGGAAGACACTGTTAAAAGGGTACAAGCTTTCAGTTATATAAGATAAACCAGTTATGATGCTGTAATCTATATAGCATTATGACCATAGTTAATTAGATTGTGTTGTATACTTGAAATTTCTTAAGAGTTTCACCAAAAATAAGGGAGGGAGGGAAGGAAGAGGACAGTAGTTTAAAAAAAAAAAGTGAGTATCTTCCCCAAACTTATGACAAATGGTCTCAAGCAAAGTAAGTTTTTTCAGTAGCTGCATCGGCAAAGCTCATTTAAGCTCAAAGAAATACCACAGATCTACACAGATTCAAGAGGAGAATGGCTTCTGGGGCCACAGAGTCTATCTTTTTTTGTTTTGAACATTGTGTTCTACTTGCTTCATGCTATATTTGCCCATCTGTTTTTAAATGTCAAATAATATGAACAGACTAACTAAAATGGTCATCGTAGAACACAGTCAGCAATTCACTACAGCTGTCTTCACCAGGGCTTGCTCTGGGAAGAATCCATATACATTTTCTGCATAATAAGGTACCTTGCTGAACCCCCCCAAATGAGTAAAAAGTTCTGCTCACACAAATGTTTAGTTGCCTTCATAAAAAAGAGCAAATTTTTATCCAAGTTTTTAAAAAATGTTTAGATATTCACTAAGAAAAATAGCTTACTTTTGGCAACTTACATTTAGAGAGACAAACCATGTACATTTTTATTATTTCTAATGTNATGTACTAACTAAAATGGTCATCGTAGAACACAGTCAGCAATTCACCACAGCTGTCTTCACCAGGGCTTGCTCTGGGAAGAATCCATATACATTTTCTGCATAATAAGGTACCTTGCTGAACCCCCCCAAATGAGTAAAAAGTTCTGCTCACACAAATGTTTAGTTGCCTTCATAAAAAAGAGCAAATTTTTATCCAAGTTTTTAAAAAATGTTTAGATATTCACTAAGAAAAATAGCTTACTTTTGGCAACTTACATTTAGAGAGACAAACCATGTACATTTTTATTATTTCTAATGTGTTTTTTCAAATCTTAATGAATACTTTTCTAAATCCCACTGGAAGGTGAAGAAATATCTTCTTATAAGAAAAACATTCTAAAAATGAACATTGTCATTCTGCAAGAAGATGGTCCACACACCATATTCTCTCTGACGACACTTCCTTATCTGCTATACTAGACATAACACTTTGTTCCTTTTTTTCCCTAGTTTAATATGTATAATTTTTCTAGCTTAATATGTGTAATGAATGAACATGGACTCTGGAGTCAGCTCAGTTCTCAGGCTCTTCACATAGGGTCGCATATCCTGGTAAGCTACATATTACCAGTGAGATAAATTTTTATTTGTTAGAAATGTGTTTAGCTACAAGTAATAAAGTACTTAAATAAACAGCTACTTAAACACATATTGGTATATTTTTCTCACCTGAAATCCTCTTAAGTGTTGATTCAACTACTCTATATTGCCAGCAGGAATACAACCTCTTTCATTTTGTTTCCTCTCTGTCATCTGTACTGAACTGGAGCTTTTCCTCATTTTTATTCTTTCCACAGTCACAACATGGTTGCTGCAGCTCCGTATTTCACATCAGTGTTCAAGGCACCAGCTAAGGCTCTGCCCCCTTTACAGGAAACAAAAATTTCAAGACTCCATCTAACTCCCACTAGCAGATTTGCAGTTAGACATCACTGCCCCTTATTTCAAGAGAAGCTACAAAATTAGGGAGCATGGTTAACATCGGCAAGGACATAGAACATTCATTCACAGGGAGACCACATTGAGGGAGAAGTGGGCATCGTGTAGGTTCTCAGAAGCATAGAGCACAAGAGCACTTATTCTACAGGGTTACTGTGATGCTTATGTCAGCATGTGAGTAATTATCTGTCACAAACTGAGCTTGAAATGATAATTAGTGCCATGATAAAAGCTATAGTCGTATACCTGCTTTAATCTATCATATTCTATTTGAGAGTAAGAACTATATTTAATTCATCTATGTATATTTGCATAGTTCTCCCTATTTAGAACAATGAAGATAAAACAGTATTTTGGCAATTATAGTTTTATTCATAAATATTTTTTTTCTTGTTTTCCCTTTTCTGTCTTTTAATTTATACCTTATCACTTTATATCAATCATTAACACTTTTTGTAAAATTTATAATTAATCTGTAAACTTTGTGAGGCTTGGCACTGGGGATATTCCTGTCTCTGTTAACTCTTCAGATTATCAGTATTTTGTTTGCTTTTTCTTTTTTAAGATTTATTTATTTATTTGAGAAGGAGAGTGTGTGTATACAAGTGGGGGGAGGGGCAGAGGGAAAGAATCTCAAGGAGCATCCCCACTGAGTGTGGAGCCCAAGCTGGGAGGGTTGGGGAAGAGATCAATCTCATGACCCTGAGATCAAGACCTGAACTGAAATAAAGAGTTAGATGTTTTCTTAACTGTCTGAGCCACCCAGGTTCCCCTGATTTTTGGGGTTTTTTTTTTTGTCTTGTTTTGTTTTTTAAGGCAAAAGATTCCACCAAGTGTGTCTTACAATCTGGCAGAATTTATACTTGACACCTTTAAAGGAAAATCCTTAATTGCATTCTTCAACTTTTTATCAGCTTTATTTTTAAGAAGACAGAAGTTTTAGTTTCTTTCTGGCCTCATAGAGAATCCATTTAACTTATTCATTTCTTCAAATGTGCTCCTCCTATGCGCTTTCTCTGATCACTTTAATTAAAAAAAAAAATTGTGTGTGACACAGGTGAGGAGTTAATTACGAGGAAAAAAAAACATTTTAGTTGGATATCTATTAGGTGACTAAAAGCTACATTAAAAATATTTCTAAGAATAAATCAAAGGAGGGAATATTATCAAAGTCACAGCCTTCCTTCACACAAAAGCAGAGAATGAAAGGGATTTGTGAAGAGAGAGAATTGTCAAAATAGGACAAGTCATAATAGAGTGCACCGCAAATCATCAGAACCCTTCCAAGAATTCTGGGGGCATCAATTGCACTATACACTTCATCAATGCCTATAGAGACCTTTATGTCAAAATTACTGAAAATGGTTAGAAGCCTTCTAAAATCCCTTCTGTTTTTGATCTATGAAATTGATTAATGTCGACTATAAAAACATACACAGTTTTAAATTTATTATATGGCAGAATAAGCACTCGATAAAGAGTATTCAATGTATTAATCAAATTTAAATGTAAAAAAAAAACTAAGTAAAACAGAGAAAAACTCCTACCTCTAGAGGACTGTGTCATTTAATTTTTAATCCTTGAATTATGCACACCCAAACAAACATGTCAAAGGCTTAAACGCTGTTATTTGCAAGCTTGCCCATCTATGGGAATTCTTCCATAAATATTTAGTGATACAACTATGTCTCCATCCAGGGGTCACATTCTCCATATTTGCTTTTCTCTAAGCTTAGGAATCACCAGTAATCATTATAAATCTGGGTAAGACTCTGATAGACACAAAAGGTAATTAAAATGTTAATTAGTAAACTGATGGCAAACATTATAAAGATAGAAACTCAATACAAAGGGGCTCGAATCTCCATGTCTTAAAAAAGTGCTCTTTATGTTATCAATTCATAATAAGCATTAAGAGACATACGTGAGATTTAAGATAATTACTGAGTTAAAGCTTCTCACCATTGGTTGGGACTATACAGATTATTTCCGTTGAACCCAAACCCCATCTACTTCATTAAACACTTAAAACTTGCACCAGGTCTCTGAAAAATAAACAACGTAGCCTCTGCCCAAGCACTATGCTTGAAAGATTTAATGATGGTCAAAATCCGCATTATTAAAAACTTTAAATCTGTACATCTTTGGCAAGACTTGATTATTAGACTCCAGATTCCAAAGATTAGAGAAGGCAAAATCCAATAAGCAATCCCATGACCTGCAACACATCCCATTCCACCTCTCTAGATTTTTCTTTCTCATCAGATAATTGAATTGTTTAATCAAATTGCGTTTAAAATTCTTTGGTTCTATGATGTTTTATCTATGAAAAATGAAGAAAACTACAAGCTGAGAAAATCTTGAAGACTAAGAGTCTTATTGACCTACAAAGAAGTCTACATTTTAAAAGTACTTTTTAATAATAATTTTAACACTGGCATTCATAGACCTTTAAATCTCTAGAAACAAACTTCAAGCACCTTTTACAAAGAGTTTTTTTTTTACTCTATAAGTAAACTCTTTCCATATTTGCTCATTTTAATCATAATTCACCATGAATTATCCCCAACAATCTGAGTCAGAGCCCAGCACACATTGAGGTAATTAGTAAACACAAATTAATAAACTAGTGTTACTTATCAAGAAGTTAGGAGTCTACTACTGAAGAAAAGATTGCAAATTTGCCATGGACCTAATATCCAGACAGTAGATTTTACAGATTCACTGAATTATAGAATCTCATAAGTGCAAGGAACTTTAATGATTATTTAATCCATTCACAATGAAATGCTTAAACCCTGTTTCTATCCTCCCTGAGCAAGACTTCACCCAGTCTTTACATAAGCACCCAACATCCATGCTACAGACATTAGATGCTTACTGGTGAAAACGGGCTGTATGGCAAACTGCATGTTAAGGGTCCATCGAGGGTAATGGGCCAAGGAGCAGTAGAACAAAGAAATGGTTTAATTAAATTTCCCTCAGAGGTGTAGATTTTAAACCCATGCCACAACAACTAATTTATCTCTCTCTATTCAAGAAAATAACCTACAAATTCTTAATAATATTAAAGAATGGCTTCAATTATGAATGTTTATTTAATTTATATAATACATAAACTACTTTAGATAACTCATTGTGTGATATGAGATAGCAATAGATCATTTTAGTTACTGGCAGTAGTTTCATATCCATTGAAAAATAAATTTTGAAATTAAAATGAATCCTATAAGTAGTGGAAAAGATACTGTATAAACTTATGATTTTTTTTAAGACTATTTTACAAGTATTAAAGAAAAACCATTTAGTGTTACATCCTGAGCCAAAAAAAGATTTAGTATTCCCTAAACACCCTTATACAGACAGAAACTCCTATATATTTTGAGAATTGCACAGAATCACATATTTAAATGGCAATTTAAAATATTATATACCAAAATGCTAATTAAAGCAGTTGTAGAGACTAAAAATATATAGTATTCATGGACTTTTATTTAGTTTAAAAGTTCCAGTAGATTTTTTTTTTTCCAGCAACAGGCCCCTGTGTTTTTATTAGACACATAGTGATTAGAAAGAATTAAAACAGAGAGTGTTATATACAGTGAATGGATCCAGCATAAGTGACTTGAGTCCTAGTAAGAGAGGGGAGTGATTGTGGAGATAAGAAATATATAAAGACATATATGCTGAAAACTTCCTGAATTTGACGTAAAGTGAGAATCCACAGAATAAAGATTATAAATAAAAATACAAATAAAATTATAATTTAAATTGCAATAAAAATAAATCCAATATGTAATCCATTAAAACACATCAAAGTGATACTTCAGTAAATAGAATGGCAAAGGAAACTATTTTTAAAAGCAATCAGAAAATAAATGGAAACTAATTTCAGAGGAGCAATGTGGAAAATTGTGGATGACTTTATAACATAACCAATGGTGTCTGATAGATAATGCAATAGGATCTTTATAATGCTGAAAGAAAATATCTACCAACCTAGAATTTAATACTTAGTGAAAATGTCATTCAAGAACAAAATGCATGGTTTAAAACACAAAACAAAACAAAACAGAGATTTTGCTATCAGCAAACCTGTACCAAGTTAAATACTAAAGGATATCCTTCCAGTGAAGGAACATGACGTCAGATGTAAGTTCAGAGATGCATAAAACAACAGCAACAAACGACGATGAAAACCTAAATGTGTGTGTAAATCTAAATAACTGTTGACTATATACAATGTTACTAGTAATATCTAGTAGTGTTTAAATAATATGGATATGGGCCAGAGTCCTTGTGGGTGCCGGTGGGGAGGGGTGCAGCTCTGGGTCGCCACAGCAGAGATGCAGCAGCTCCAGGTGCAGGAGACCATGGACTCCATGGTGAAGAGTGTGGATGGACAGAACATCTGGAAGATGCAAGGCATCATGTTCTGGTGCAGTGCCAGCTGTTTTGAGGACAGCCAGGTGTCCATGAATCCAGTGCACCACTGTATTAAGCCCATGCTCTGGTGACCAGTGAGTTGGAAAATTCCAGGACCACCTACCCTGGTGCACCATGTATTGCAATGACACAGCCAAAGATTCAATAGATTCAGAAAGTAAAGAGCTTCAGGTGACCAGGAAGCTGGAGAGTTGTGTGACCAAGTGTGTAGACCACACACACCTCAGCCCAAAGATGACCAAAATGAAGGGGTCTCTTTCGTCCATGGGGGAATAGAAGTGTTTGCAATTGGCCACTGAGGCTGATGGCAGGAATCTATTTAAAAATAAAATTGGGAGTTTTGGTCTTTTAAGTGAAGTTTATGAAGAAATTAAGGATGCCAGGAAGTTTGAGGCATGTGTCACTTGCCTCTGGAACTTGGTTCCTTTATGTTTCAACCCTACAAAGTGAAACAGAAAAAAAACTGGTGCTAAAATTTGGGTCAGAGACAGTGAAGGAGAGTTTTTGATAGCTTAAATTTCATGTGCTTGTCCTAGCACAAGGGATCTCCCTTGTACCAAGCCAGAGCCCTCCGAGGTACCAGATTCCTCACAGTACACGGGTACCAACAGGCTGGCAGTTTCCTCTAACCTGCCTGTGATCTGGTGCAGTGTGAGCAGAGATGTTTCTGTTTGTTGCCAACCTCCTGTTTACCTGAAAGTTCACCAGATCATTTTCCATAAGCTGTCAAACAAAATCCACATGGTCACTAATTGAGAAAGAAAAAAAAAAGATTTCTGGGTCTTTGTTTTGCTTGGTTTTGTTTTATATACAAGGGCATGCAGTTGGTTTAACATGTGGAATTGGGAGAGGTAGTTTGAGAACTTCTACGTTCATATCCGTTTCTGGCTGTCAAGATTTGGATATGCATTTCTTGAGGCAGACGTTACATCTTTCAGCTAGGAGACCCTGCAAGAACATGAAAGGCAATGTTACACAGGGTATGGGAAGGCGACCTTCCCTCTCACTGGCTGCCATGACAGTCCTGAGGCTCGCTACAGCAGAGCAACAGGACAGTCTTGCGGTGACACCCTCCCTTGAAGGGAAAGGGAGTTTAGGGTGCCTGGGTGGCTCAGTAGGTTAAGCTTCTGTCTTAGGCTCAGGTCATGCTCTCCAGATCCTGGGATCCAGCCGCGCATTGGGCTTCCTACTCAGTGGGGGGTCTGCTTCTCACTCACTCTCTTATCTATCAAATAAATAAATAAAATCTTTAAAAAAATAAGAAAGGAGAGAGAGTTTTGATTGTGCTATATACCATTCTCCAGGAACAAACATTAAAGGAAGAACTGTTGCCTTAATTAAGGGAGTTATTAAATACTGGATTTGGAGAAACCTGGTTTTCATAAAACAGAATGGAATGAAAGCCTGAACTCAGTATTTCTTACTTCACCCCTGAAATAATAGTACCCTATTGAAGTAATCCCATGGCAACAGGAAGGTCAAAGGAGAATAAGTAAGCAGCTCAGGGGTGAGCTGTGATTCCTTTAAAACCAAAGAGGAGCAATTCCCCCCATTACTTTTGCCTTGGGCATTTGCAGCAAACAGTGTTCCTGCCCAGCTCTGGCACTTTATCATTTTGATAAGGACCTTCTTGTCTTTTTACCAACTTATTACTTGAAATGATAATACAGACTGTGTTTGGTGTTTCAAGGCTGTGATATATTTTCCCAGTGGTTTGGTTTTTAAAAATAAGTAAGATTGGGGCGCCTGGGTGGCACAGCAGTTAAGCGTCTGCCTTCGGCTCAGGGCGTGATCCCAGCGTTGTGGGATCGAGCCCCACGTCGGGCTCCTCCGCTATGAGCCTGCTTCTTCCTCTCCCACTCCCCCTGCTTGTGTTCCCTCTCTCGCTTGCTGTCTCTATCTCTGTCGAATAAACAAATAAAATCTTTTTAAAAATAAATAAATAATAAAAAATCAAAATAAGATTAATTTTTTTCTCCAAAATAAATAAATTAATTTAAAAAATAGTTTAAACATGGATATGAATTACATCAAAAATAGCATATATCTTAGGAATTGGATAAATAAAGATCTTGTCCTTGTTCAGAAAGAGAGGGTAAGTATCACTTAACATTAGAGCTTCATAAGATAAAGATAGACATTTGAAACTGTAGGCACCCCCTAACCAAAATTATAAAAGAGTGTATAACATCCAAACAAATATAGAGAAAATAAATTTTTCTGAAGTGATTAATCAAGAAGAATGCAAGTAAAGAGAAAGAGGTAGGACAAATAGAAAACATAGAGTAAAATGGTAGATTTAAACCCCAAAATATCAGTGATTAAATTCAATTAAATCATCTAAATCCTCTTATGAAAAATTAAGATTGTTAGATGCATTATAAAAACAGCATAGATTAAAAAAGATACAGCCAACTAAAATACAAGGATAAAGAAAGGCTGAGAGAGAAATGGTGAAAAATCATATATCATGCAAATGTTTATATATTATATATACTATATCAGTATAAGATAAAGTAGACCTTCATACTGAAATAATTACCAAAGATAAAGAGGACATTTTATAATATTTAAAATATGGAATATACCAGGGAAATATCGTGATTCTAAGTGAGTATTCCTAAATTTGTAATATCTAAATGAAAGCAAAGTGGCAAATATTTATATTCAAGAATGGAGAACTCTGAGTCATTCTTGGATATCATTCCCATACTCCTGCATTTATTACCTTCCTGGCCTTGGTGGATCTGGTTTTTGTTTGTTTCTTATCTGTTAAATGGGGACAACAGCCCTTATTTCATTAGGATGGCATAATAATTAAGCACAACATGTGAAACATCTAATCATCTAATATTGCACATGATATAGGGTAGGAGTAAATATTTCACAGCATGAAATATATTTTAAAAACTGAAAACTGGTTTTGGAGAGAGTTGATATTGGAGAGAGATCAAGACTGAGAACCCAGGGAGCTGGCCTGTTGTCTTGGCTTTGCCTTTGACTTGCCTGGTTGGAATATAAAAATACCACACTGGGTCAGTCAATCTGCTCAAAGAGCCTCAGGCTCCCCATTGTTAAATGATGCTCAAATTTGTGAAATCATTACCTTCTATCGCTGCCTCCTTCCTGCTACCTCCAGCTGAAAATGCTACAAAGGCTAAATGAGGCCATCTCAGTACATATAGACACGCTTTGCTTTTGCTTGCCTTACAAGATGTCCTGGTTCCTGCTGCAGCCAGTGATTCCCCAGTGAAGCCTGTATGTGGCACATTGTGTAAGGCAGTCCACACATCATGGGAGTCTCTTATCAGCCCTTCATTCTCACTGTTTCTTTAGCTAGAATAACTTCCCATTGATGAATTATTTTATTACTAGTAGGACTGACTTTTCTGAATTGCTTTCACCTGACTCTTTATGACAAAGGCAGAAGATAAACATCTACCAGGACGTCTCTTTCTAGAGAACTCTCCCCATTTTTGGAGGGAGGTCTGGATTTCCCTCAGTCAATGTCAATTATATTTGGGTTATGTCTAAGTATTATGTCAATGTTCTTGACAAGATATCTAGAAATTCCTTCAGTTTAGACATCACTTTGCACATTCAAATCTCAATGAAGCACATTTCTTTCTTATTTATAAGATTACTTTTTCAGACAAGTGAAAGGATAGAAAGTTATCAGAATAATTAGAAGAGATGTTTCTTCAATCGTTAATGTTTTGCTTCGTTTGCTTCTTTTAATGCGTATTATCACAGTGCTACATCACTGAAAAATCCTGAATAAAATTCTTCGTATGTTGATTAAAAACTCAATTCATGTTCATGTAGAGTGACTACTACTTTCTTTAGGAAAATAGTGGACTGGACAAAGATACTCTAATCCTTAGATAAATTATGATCATTGTATAAAAATACACATATATACACACAGTAGTTTTAAAGTTTTAATTATTATTATCTTTTAGCTTTAACTATTTTTAAATGAAGATTCTGAATAAGCTTATTTAAATCCTAAAAGCGGTAATACAAAACAATTGATGCGCATGTGTGTATGTGATCTTTTGTTGGAATCCTGCTTCAAAGTCAATCACAGCTGGAGCAGTCAAAGCTGAGTAATTACTGAGTCCAGAAGGCCACAGGGCATTAAGGCGACTGTCAGATTCTGGGACATTTTGGGGTAGCTTCAATTATATAATGAGTAAAATTTGCATACTTTTCTGTAACTTGTTAATAAAATTACAAAGAAATTAGCCTCTGGTATTCTCATACATATGAAAGCAAATTCAGTGTTAATTTAAGCCAGAAAATGCTTCCAAAATGCTTCATGGCCACACTACAAAATACTGTGTGGCATTTTGTTCATTCATTAAAAAAATACTACGTGTTCTGATGGATAAAAATGATGTAAATAATATTCAGGTATTAAACATCTATACTGGACATTCCTGAAGAAGGCTTACTCATCTTTCATTTTTATTTTTGTGTCCCCCCATGACCATCTCACCCTCAACTTCACATTTGCATATGGTATTAATAAGTATATTGTTAATTGATTAAAACATGCAAAGGACAACTGTTCTACCTTTTCAATTATTGTTTTGTCAATTCTGATGCAGTTAGATGTCCAGGATTATAAAAAAAACAAAACCGCTTTCATCATACATGGCAGTGAGTCAGACTTCTTCGTTGCGTACTGCTTTGGCATTTGGATGGAAATTACTGATTCTCTCTTGTGAATATATGTGCATTCTCTCCCTGAAAAAGAAAGTAGCAGCACACACAACAGCACCACATAAATGCCTACATACACCGTCTGCTTAAAATATCTTAGGATTTCCTGACCCCCTAAGATACAACCATGGTCCCAAGTTTAACAACTGCTGATATAGGGGGATATTTGTGTTTCTATTTCTTGTAGCAGAATACTAGACATCCAGTTTATTTAAAAGAAATAGCAATCTGTTATAAGTTGTGTGCTCCAGAAGCTAGTAATTAGATGGAGATTGGGTATAAGATGTTTATTAGGTGTTTATTCCACAAAGAGTAGGGAAACAGGATTTACAAACCTAGTAAACTCATTGCAAGTCACACTTTTCTAGGATTCTATTTATTACCTGACTCCCATGTCATCCCATTTTAATGGAGAGGACATGATGACACATTGTTTTCTGGATTTCAAATGCAATTCAGAAATTGTGCTCAACAGTCCTGAAAATACCTGAGTATTTCCCTTTCCCCACTGTGCAATTAACTAAAAAATGGCCTCGATTCCTTTGGAGGAAGAATTGGGAGAATGATTACATATACTTGTGGTAGTGCTGCAAGTTCCTACCTCCTAGACAAACAGACATCTCTTCCATCATTGATTTATGGGTATAAAAACCATCTTGGGCCTGAGTACGGGAAAAGAGATTATACTGATATCATTTTTATTGAGTTAACCACTATTAGGCTACTGGGCATTAATCCTTGATTTCTTCTGCTGGTCCAATTGGAGGAGTAATCTTGATGTTTGTTTATCAATTTTTTCCTCAGAATTCTGTGTCCAGTTAACCTTCATCATCATCTCTGGTTTGAGCCCCCTTGGCTACCACTCTTAACTTTGTTGGCTGGCATAATAATTGAAATCATCTGGCATCTGTGGCTAATTGCTGCCATCTAGCCTTGATATATGGGGGAAAAGGAGCTATCACCATGGCATCCTTAATACCACAAATTGATTAACAAATGTGGGCTGGCTTAGGAAAGGCATGACCTTGGGCAAGGTGGCTGTCTGCCGTTAAATCACTCTTGGAAGTGCTGACATCTGATCTTTCCTAAAGGATGATGTGGGCTGGTTATCTCCATATCTGCTCAAATACAACAGTTTATTTTAAATGGAAGGATTCTCATGGAACATTACATCAAAAACTAAGGATATACTGTACGGTGACTAACATAGCATAATAAAAAATTATTATAAAAAAATAAAAATAAAAACAAATGGAAGGATTCTAAGAACGAACAATAATTTTAGTCTTACTGAAATAATTGTTTGGGCAATTTACAGATATGTTTAATTTAATATCTTACTGAAATGGCTCTAAATTCATGTGGAAATGAAATAACTTTGTCAGACATTGCAGGAAGTGCTGGGGATACAACTGAGAAAGAACAAATCCAGTCTTGCTTTCTATAAACTTAGAATTGTAGTGGTGTAGAAGGAACTATGTATTAAAAAGACAATCAAATATGTGGATAAGTTAGATATGTTTAGATAATTATAAATGTTATAAACAAAATTTAAAAATATGAAATGACTTTAGAGAGATTTACCAGATCAAGTGTTCAAAAGGTGTATTTTTGGATAAAAGTGTCAGTCATGTAAAATTAGAGTGGAAGACTATTCCAGACATAAGAAACAGCAGATACAAAGGCCATAAGAGGGGTGGGGGGGACAAGTCAAGGGCATTTGATTAACAGAAAGTAAGGTGATGTGACAAGTTGCAGCTAACATGGCATTACATAGCTTCAAATGAGGTTAGAGATGGAAGCAGCTGCCAGATCTTAGAGAATGTCGTGTGTTACAAAAAATTTTACTTTCTTAGAAATCTGACCAGGTAACAGAATGAATCTTTTTGCAGTGGGAGCAGCACAAAAGTAAAAAAAACAAAAACAAAAACAAGAAAATAGAATAGGTAAAGGGATCTAGTTGCCAAAGAAAGGTCAATGTGTAGACAACACTGAGAATGAAAGATACAATGAAAGAGAAGGTATGTGACACATGAAGGAGAGAGTTAGTAGCGAGTCTATAAATCTACACTCTGTCCTTCAATATCTGTAGTCCCAATTCTTTTTTCATGTGTTTTATCAGGATGAATCTAGGCTTTCCTGTTATAATGTGAATAAATGTGTAGAAATGTACAGGTCGTCCAATGGAGGAGGGAGAATTCTAACATTGAGGGAGGCAGAGCAGAAGAGGAGAAATTAGCAAGAAAGGTGGAAAATACAGTTGGGGAAATAGGAATAAAACTGAGAGAGTGTATTATCATAGAAGCCAAGAGAAAATAATTTCCTTGAAACCAAAAAACCTAAATTAAAAGTATAAATTCTTAAAACATTCAAATAAGAGGGGGGACAAGTCTAAAATCACCGAGAACACTTCTGAAGAAGATAAGAATTTGATGGAAGATACTAAAGGGGGGAATTTACACCATAGCCAGAAAGCGGAACCTCTTCAGCATCCAACTAGCAAGAAAGGACCATAGATTATTAAAACACAATGAAAAGAACTTTAATATGCAACTTAAAATTAATCTATTTTCTGGTCTGTGAGTGGAGTCAATGAGAAGGAGAGCATCAAATATTTAATGGCCATGAACACTATGCCAGACATTTTTCATTGCGTAGGGAGTAAGAACACAGAATCCAGTAGCAATCTGCCTGATTCAAAGCCCAGGTTTGTCAATAACCACTGTGTGATATTGGACAATTTAAATACTCTCAATTTCCTTATTATAAACTGGGGATAAGGGCAATGTTCACTACATAGGGGTGTTGTGAGCTTTTAATGTGCTCTATAAGTAGTTCATACATGTTTTTATCACTATACTATTGAATCTTTACAGATTCAGTAATAAAAAATATGAAATGACTTTAGTACAGTAGTACAGAGTTACAGTAACTCCCTGAGATGAGTTACTTAGAGATCCATTTTGATCATGAGGGGAAGGAAGCTCAGGACAGTGACTTTTGAAAGATCTACCACTGATATACGATAAAGCAAATATTCAAGTCTGGGTCTTATCACAAAACTTGAGTTTTGTAAAAGAAAGACAACATGTATTCATCCAGTCCATACTAACACATGAGGTGGACACAATGTCAATGAGACTTATGTGCTAAAAATTTTTCATCCAAGGAAATCTACCAAGAATTTCTCCAGAAGGCTGTTCCGAATACAGTCAAATGAAACCATACCTTCTGGGGCACCAGGGTGGCTCAAGTCAGTTAAGTGTCTGACTCTTGATTTTGGCTCAGGTCATGATCTCAAGGTGATAAGATTGAGCCTTGCATCAGGCTCCATGCTCAGTGGGGAGTCTGCTTGAGATTCCCTCTGTCCCCCTGCCCCTGCCCCTGCTCTCGTGTGTTCTCTCTCAATAACATAAAATTAAAAAAAAAAAAAAGGATTGGGGCGCCTGGGTGGCACAGCGGTTGAGCATCTGCCTTTGGCTCAGGGCGTGATCCCGGCGTTATGGGATCGAGCCCCACGTCAGGCTCCTCTGCTATGAGCCCGGTTCTTCCTCTCCCACTCCTCCTGCTTGTTTTCCCTCTCTCGCTGGCTGTCTCTATCTCTGTCGAATAAATAAATACAATCTTTAAAAAAAAAAAAAAAGGATAAAAACATACGTTCTAAACAAGTACTATGCATGCAGCTATATTGGAGCTTGGGTGAAGATGATACAAAGCAAAAGTAAATGTGGTCCTTCATGATTTTATTTCAGAGCAAAGCTGAAGTGTACAGGAGAGTTGTTCACTTCCAATGACATCATTGTGATAAATACATTATAATCCAAAATCTATCCCACAGTCTTTCAAAGTTTGGAAATAATGCTTCTTCCTCTTCTCCTTCTCCTTCTCCTTCTCCTCCTTCTCCATCTTCTTCTTCTTTTGGAAACAAAACTTTTAGAGCATCTCAAGAGTAGTACTGGTTATCAGGAGCAAAGTGATCGAGACCTGAAAACATACAGAGCATCCCCAATTCTTTAGGAAAACTTCTCTAAAATGTTAAATGTATTTTTGTTACCGGACCCCCAAGACCGGATTCTTGAGCCTCAATGTCATAGAAATGACCACTGAACTTGAAAGAAAGAAAGCAGGTGGAGTTTATTAGAGGGAGCTTATATATAGGGAACTGACAGGAAAGAGGAATGTCGGTGTGCCTAGGTGGCTCAGTTGGTTAAGCATCTGACTCTCGTTTTTGGCTCAGGTGGTGATCTCGGGGTTCTGGGATAGAGTCTGGGTTGGGCTCTGGGCTCAGTGGGGAGTCTGTTTCTCCCTCTGCCCCTCCCAACCCTTGTCCCTCCTCATGTTAGCTCTCTCAATCTCTCAAATAAATAAATAAAAACTTGAAAGAAAGAAAGAAAGAAGAAAAGGAAGGACTGTCCTTCTCTGAAGTGTGCTAGGCTTGTAAAAGCTCTTTTCCAAAGGGTGAGAGACTGGGAGTGGGGAAGCATCCTTTAGTCCCAAGGTCATTATTTTGTGGTCATTACTTTGTAGTAGACACAAGACAATCACAGGATACCTTTCTTCATGGTTACTTCTGATTTTGCCAGACAACCATTACTCCCTGTCAGCTGTTACCTCTGGTTTGTTCTCTTTCCCAGAAGGAGGTGTTTGTCTCTGAGCATATGGAAATGTTTAACCCCTGCCTGAAACCAGTGGCTTCACAGGAGTTAAGTCCCTTTTGTTTTCCCTATACTGTCTCATTTGTACCAAATTGTTGCTTAGAAGTAGAACAAAAGTAAGGGAGAGAAAATGTTAGTGTTACAAATTTTATATTATCCTCCAGCAATGACCGTTCTTCAACAGCAGGAAGTTCTTTCAAGCTTTACCAAAGAGGTGAATAACTAAAATGGAATGCTTATATTTTTGCCTTGTGTTTCTATTTTATATATCATTAGATTTTTTTTTATTATGCTATATTAGTCATCATACAGTACATCATTAGTTTTTGATGTAGTGTTCCATGACTCATCATTTGCATGTAACACCCAGTGTTCATTGCAACACCTGCCCTCCTTAACATCCATCATCAGACTAATTCATCCCCCCACCACTCATGAGATTTTAAGAAAAAGTTCTCTTGTGATGTGGGAGGTCAGGCATTAAGTAAATAAATAAACCTTGCTTGTGTTTCATCTCAGACACTGAAGAACTTGGAGCAATTCATGTGTTGACTTTGGATCTAAAGGGTCCTCACTTTCACAAGAGAGACCATGCACCCAGCTTGGCTCCCTCTCAAAATAGTTGGAAGATCTGTTATGAAGAATTCCCTTTAGAAACTCAGCAAAACGGGAGAGAGGTTAAGATGGCGGAGGAGTAGGGGACCCCTTTTTCAGCCGGTCCCCTGAGTTGAGCTGGATAGGTACCAGACCAGCAGGAACATCCACGGAATCAGCCTGAGACGCAGGAAGATACATCTGGATCTCTACAAATGAACATCTCCAGCGCTGAGTATCGAGGTACNGCTGAGTATCAAGGTACGAAGCGGGGAGCCGTGAAACTGCGCACAGATATCGGAAGCTAAACAGAAGGGGGAGGGAGCCGCCATGTCAGGGCGCCGGGAAGCAGTAGCCACCTGCACGGGGGGAGCGGACAGGCTGCGGACTGCACGCTTGAGACAGCAGACTGAGAACGGGAGCTCTGGGAGCCCACGCGGGTGGCTGGCGACTGGCGGCTGGCGGGG
>NC_048233.1:56721190-56758174 GCF_002007445.2 Ailuropoda melanoleuca | reverse complement strand
AAAAAAAAAAGAAACTCAGCAACACTTAATACCTAAATAATTATCATTAAGAGAATGTAGAGAAGTTGCTACACCTGTGAAAAGAGAATTATTAGAAATTACATTCCTCTAATGACATCTGGTTGAGAATCAAGTACAGAGAGAAAGCAAAGCAAAAAATACATACATACATACATACATACATAAAAGCATACATTAACCATTAATTTTTCACAAACATTTAATGGTCCTTTTTTGTTAAAGGCAAGAACCACTGTAGAAATTTTGACATACTTTAAAAAATAAGAGCCTGAGATCAGTCTCACAAAATGACTGGCTATTTCTCTCAGGGCAGCAAAAAGTAGGAGACATAGACATATCACCATGTTTCATCAATCATTATTAAAATCAAACACACACACACACACACACACATTATTTTCCTCATGGCCACAAAATTAAAGAACTATTCAGTTTTTCAGGTCTGAATATTTTCATTTTGGGTGCATGGTGGGTGAAAAGAAAGTGGTTCATAAGAGACAGAAATGTACTAAATACTATGCAAAATCCTGAGCACTTCAAATATATTACATTACTTTTCATAAGGAGGAAATATGATAAATTCGACAGAGAGAGAGCCAGCATCAGACTGATTCCTTCTAAAGTACAAGATGAAATGAAATATGGTATTATTTGAATTTGTGGTAGAGATAAATCCATAAAGTCCCAGCTGTGAAAAAACATACTTTTATCCCAAACTGTTTCTCAACTGTGTTTAAATCTTAACTAAATAACAATTCTCTAGAAAGATCAGATATCAATCACTGGCCAGAAAGAAAAAAAAATCATGAGTTATATCAATAAGGTATATTGAGGTGTATCAGAAGTCTTAAAGGCTGATTTTGGATTGCATAATAATTATTTTCGGGATTTCTAAAATCTTAAATAGGTTACATAATATGAACTTATTTTTCAAGCAATTTTTCTATTTCAGAAAATAGAGAAATAGAGTGAATTTGAGCAATAGAATGAAGATGAATTAGATATTGTTTAAATTATTTTTTAAGGGGCTGCTTACATTTTCTTCTAATAGTCATACATCCAGTTAAATCAAATGTCCTTTTTGTTTTGGGGATAGAAATTGCTATCTTTGCATCTTCAAGGGATACATCAATAAGAAACTTTGCAAAACAAAACATGCTCCAGAAAACTCAAAAACGCTATTAAAGTTGACTGTTAACCAAATTTAAATCACTAAGAAAATAACATGAATTTGAAAATGTTTCTACTCATTTCCAGGACTGAAGTATACCAATACATTTGATTTTTCTGACATCCTTAAGAAATAAGTCACTGAAATCTAAAACAAATAACATCAGTTTCTTTTCTCCTCTGACTGTTGTATAATGGATGGCTGTGAGCTCTTTTGACAGTGATTGCAGTCATGAACTGTAAAATGCTTTCTATTTAATACACCTGAGAGGATTTTTTTTTTTAAAGATTTATTTATTTATGTGGCAGGGGGACAGCCAGCAAGAAAGGGAACACAGCAGGGGGAGTGGAGAGGAAGAAGCAGGCTCCCAGCAGAGAAGCCCCATGTGGGACTTGATCCCGGAACGCAGACGCTCAGTGACTGCGCCACCCAGGCGCCCCCCACCTGAGAGGATTTTATCCAATGACACCGGGGTGAGCAGTTAATAAGAAAAGTTGGTTAAATCAGAGAATCATGATCAGATTCAGATCAGATCAGAGCAATCCGAGAGGAAATTAAGAAAACAATCCTTTTTACAAAAGCAACAAAGAGGATAAAATAAGAACAAACTTAAAGGAGGCAAATACACTGAAAACTACAAAGCATTACTTAGAGAATTAAGGAAAACACAAACAAATGGAAAGACATTTCATGTTCATGGGTTGGAAGACCTAATATTGCTAAAATATTAATCCTACCCAAAGCAATCCACAGATTCAGTGCAATCCTTAGCCAAATTCCAATGGCATTTTGGAGAAACTGAAAAACAATCTTAACATTCATATGGAACTACAAAGGACCTCAAATAGTCAAAACAACATTTTGAAAGAAGAAAAAATCTGGATGCCTCACACTTCCTCACTTCAAGACATATTACAAAACTACAGAAATCAAATGAATATTGTACTAGCATAAAGACTGACATATAGAACCATGGAACAGAGATCCTGGAAATAAAACTATGAACATACGGTCATACAATCTTCACAAGAGTGCCAAGAACAGAAAATGGGGAGAAAAATAGTCTCTTCAAACACTGATGCTGGGAAAACTGGATATTCACTTGCAAAAGAATGAAATGAGAACCTTATCTATCACCATACCAAACAAACAAACAAAACAAAACTAAACAAAAACTCGAAGTGGATAAAAACTTAAATGTAAGACCTAAAAATATAAATCTTAGCAGGAAGCCTAGGGAAAATCTTCATGGCATTGACCATGGCAATAATTTCTTGGATATGACCAAAAACACAGACAACAAAAGCAAAAATAGGTAAGAGGGAGTACATCAAGCTGAAGTATTTCCACATATCAAAGGAAAAAATCAACAGAGTAAAAAGGCAACCTATGGAATAGGAAAAATATTTGCAATCCATTTATATGATAAGCGGTTAATTTTCAAAATACATAAAGAACTCTTACAACTCAAAATCAAAAACCAAATAACCTGATTTTAAAAATGGGCAAAGAACTTAAATAGACATATTTCCAAAGAAAATATACAATTGGTCAACAGGTCCACAAAAACATGCTCAATATCTCTAATCATCAGGGAAATGCAAATTAAAAAACACAATGAAATATCACCTCACATAATGCATTATCACCTTACACACTGGCCATTATCAAACACAGACACACATACACACAGAGAAAATTTTTTAAAAATGTATGAATGTGCAGAATATGAAGGTAAGAATGTGCAGACATTGGAACCCTTGTGCACTATTAGTAGGAGTGTAAAGTGGTGTAGCTGCCATAGAAAACAGTATAGAGCTCCCCCCCCCCCGGAAAAAAGAACAATCATATGATCCAGCAATCCTACTTCAGAGTATTCAACCAAAATAATTGAAAACAGAATCTAGAAGTGGTATTTGCACTCTTATATGTATTGCAGCATTATTCACAACAGCCAAGAAATGGAAACAACTTAAATGTCCACTGGGGGATAATGGAAAAGGAAGTGTGGTATAGACATGCAGTGCAATATTAGTCAGCCTTAAAAAAGAAGGAAATCCCGTCATGCTACACGTGAATAAACTTTGAGGACATTATGATAAATGAAATAAGCCAGTAACAGAAGGAAAAATACTCCATGATTCTACTTGTAGGAGCTATATCTAGGGGTCAAACAAGTTAGAATGGTGATTGCCAGGCAAGGGGAATGAAAGGTGGAAAGGCAGTTTTTGTTCTGTGGGTATAGAATTTCAGTCATGTGGGATGAAACATTCTAGAGACCTGTTATACGACCATGTGCTTGTATTGAACAATACTCTACTACACATTTAAATATTTAAGAGGGTAGATTTCATGCGTATTTCTACTAAAATAAAAAAAAAGCCTTACGAAGAGGTTTTTTTTTTCACATTTCGACTTTCTAAACATTAAGAAATAAGTGCACTATTGAAAGATTCAAAACAAGAGAATGTAAAAGGATATTCAAAATATAAGAGATATCCAAACTAATGTAAGCCATTGGTAGAAAAGTAAAGCTTAATCCTGAACCTGTAACATATATTAGAGCTTTTGCCTTTCATAATATTTACTCGAGATACTCAAATACATAGTAGCTTAGAGTACTTTCCTTCTTGTTTACCAGAAAGTTCTTGCCCTCCTCTTCAATCCCCCTCTTTAGCTTGAGTAGCTTAGCTTTTATCATTTTATGAGATTTGTGTTCCAAGTAAGGTCCAGGTGAGGTTTCCCTTGAGAAAGAAAGAAAAAAAAAAATCCATATTTTAAAAAAATGATTGAAAGTTAGTGGATTCTAGTACCTCTTTTACAAATGAGGCATACAAAGTCTAGACAGGCTTAAAACTCATTCAAAGTCACATAACCAGTGAGATAAGGCTGGTCCGCAACTCAGAATCTCCTTTCTTGCCAATGTTCACTATGCATGTGATTTTACTTCTATACATCAAAGTTGGACAAAACAACTGGAAAATCATTATTTTAAGGCTACATGTACTAGAGATTATGGCAGTTAGTAAAAATGAAAGGTACAATCTGCGTCCTTTCTCACAGAGGTCCCATCAACATAATCTAATGGAGTTTGCTTAGTGTTTTTAAAAAAGATATGATATTACTTAAATTACTTAAAAAGCAAAATGAAGTGTTTACAGTGTATTTTCTGAAGTGGTATAAGAATAAAGTATATAGCATATATTGTGACCTATATAGTATGTGTATATATCCTATGTAAGTTTTGTTAATAGAGAAATAATGTGCAGAATCTAGGAGGCAGCAAATGCTCAACTTTGCATCCATCACTGGCGTACTGCTTTTTAAATTGGGAGATCACACCTTGATTCAGAATCACCAAGATTTAGTTCATATAGAGCATCCAGTGTGGCCAGGGGAATAACCACTCCGTGAGCATTGACTAGAGCAATTAGAGAAGAGGAAGGAAATAGAACAAGCAATAAATTTAAGTATCTGAAATTCTATCCTGAAAGAGAAAGAAACCTTATCTCGATTGGCTTTCGAAGAATTTGGGCTCATTAGATGTATAGAAGAGAGGAGCAGAGTTTTGCCTGAATGTAAGGAAGATCTTCATAACCATTGGAGTTATCCAACAGTGAAATAGGGTACCCAAGATATTGATTGCCCAATAAATGAGGATATTGGGTTTGGATAAGCATTTGGAAAAGATACTGTCAAGCAGGGTTTCTTAGACTAATATGCATACGCATCACGTGGGGGTCTTGTTTAAATGAAGATTCTGAAAAACTCTCTAAGGGTGAGAGTGTGATCTTACATTTATGCGAAATGTCGAGGTGACGCCCATGTTTCTGGTGCATTGCTCACACTTGGAGTTGCAAGCTTGTAGAAAAATGAAGCACATTTAATTTGTACCTTGAAATAGGTGATTCAAATTTTATTTGAGGCCTGAGAATTATGAGACTTGATTTCTGAATACACTATAAATAAAGCAGCTGCTCGTTTAGGAATTATCTGCTTCACCCTGACAAAAATGAAAATCTTTTGAGGAGTCAGTCAGGGAGAGTGAATTGCCCTTGTCTAAAGAGAAGGAAATCCCAAATGCACTGTGTTAACTCACACATGCTGCCGAATGTCGACCTCCTGTAATGACATTTATGACACACACACACAAGGTTAATATAGGCCTTTTGCCTGCAGCATTTTCGTGGTGTTCTTTCATTCTGTGTTAGTCCTCTGTTATCTTCCTTAATAGTGTTGGAAGTAAAACTTTGTATTAAAATATTTGCATTAGAGACGCGCTGACTTGTCACATGGTTTCCGGCAAATTGCATGTGGCAGCTGAAATGCTCAAACGTTTTTGACATCCAAAGTCTTCACTTGGGAATTTTTTTCTCTTATGGCCCAGTTATAATAAAGACCAATTAAAACTTTGGCCGCCTGGCTACAGAGCAGCTGACTTGTATAACTCTTCTAAATGAGACTGTCTGAGCACAGTATCTTCCTTTAAACATGAAAAATTTTGAACACTATGTACTTTGACTATAATTAAATTTTTCAGTCCCTCAAGGAAGTGAGCGTTTGTTTTTTCTCTACATGATTGATTTTGGTTATTTTACCTTCACATAAGGAACATTAAAGAATAAAAGAGTAAAAACACTTCAAAATAGTTTTCAAAATATGTCACAGACTAGGCATAACAACCAATTATTCTTCCTTTCCCCATTCTAAGGCTTCAAATAATAGTGGGGGGAAAGTTATTATTTCTATAGTACAATTTTCAACTGAGTGCTAGTATCCAAGCAAAGAATTCCAGTTATCTTCAAAGAAAAGAATTTGTACCACCATTTCCAGAAAGCTAAAGGGAGAATTTTTTTAAAAAGTCTATGAAATCCTCTGACATTTCTGACAGAAGTTTCCAGAATGTCTGCTAATTAATAGCAAAAGTATAAGATGCATTAATTAGTTTCCTCTCAATTATATACAAATCATGATAAATGGGTGTAAGGGACTAAGTTTCAGGGTTTGTCCTCAGTCTAATGGAAACCATTCTATTGTTTTTGGAATGATAAAAAGAATTCTTGACTTGAGAGAATTTAGGTGACATTTAATCTTGATTCACCCTGTTGGTGGAAAATGAAACCATATTTCCTCTGGGTTCAGATGTCAATCAAGGAAAATACAATCCTCGTAAATAGGGTTGCATTATCTCATCTATTTCTTTGCCTGTTTTAGAGGGAACCCATCACAAAACCATTGTAGAAGATCAATTATGGAGAAGGCCTGTGAATCAGAAGTACAAAATGGTTCTCAGAAACAGATTCTGAATTGAAAAAGATTTAAGCATTTACGGCTGGCAAAATATTTCTCACAGAAACAAGTGGGGGAAAAAGTAGATATTTTGAAAAATAAGATAATCTTTCCCTCATCAATTATATATTTACATATAAATTAATAATTCAAAATATTTAATTGTGTATTTATATGTTATATATTATATAAAATGAATATGCACAAACATGTACAGGCACATGTATGCATGTGTCTACATAGAAGCACACATATGTGTGGTGTGTTCACATGCATAGGTGTACAGGTACATATATTTGTTTGTGTATACAAATCACCCTGCGTGTGCAGACATATTCATATTTACATACATATGTGTATATATAATGATAGCAGGAATTTATATTTAAAATTTTTAACTAAAAACTTTAAAAAGCAGAATATGGAAGTCAATCAAACCAGATCCCACCAGAATTAGTCAGGAGTAGCACGATTCCTGTTTTTAAATTATTCATGCTGGGATCAAAGACAGCAATGACACCCTTAAACATCAGTTTTATTTTAAAGTGTCTCCACTTTACAAAAAAAAGAACGCTATCTGGAAATGTTTCAGATTTGGCATTAACTCATACTGAATTCACTTTAATGACGTTAACATCCATTGTGCAATGTACCTAATGTATACTTTTGCTACTTCAGAGCAGCTAACAAAGAAAGATGGTTATTAAAAGGGAGACACCCAGGAGCAGGATGTCTAACAGCTATTCCAAGCTAATAGCAAACCTTCCTCTTACCAGGCCCTTTGAGGATAGTTATATGCTACTTGATTTGGCACTAGTATCAAACATAAGTTGAAGATCTATACTGAAGATCTTCAGAAATATGAATTTTAGGACTTTCTATAGGATCAAAGAGGCTGATTCCGATTTCTGCTAGTTTTTATTCTCCTCTTAAAAAAAACCACGGAGTTGTCACAAAAGACTCTAACGAGATCAGAGTGCATGGTTTGTTGACTGCATAAGCTTTCAAGTCCATTTATTTTTCTTTTATGCGGCTTATGTCTCTTTTTTGGAATATCCTCTTTGCCTCAAGATTACACTTATATCCATTATTTCCTAACAATGTTTTAATTTGGGGGTATTTGATTAATGCCTTATGTGTTTGCATTTTTATAAAAATAAGATAGTTTAATTCTCAGTACTTTCAATATAATTCTAATTTTACTGCATTTAATTCTTATTTATTATAAACCCTCAATCACAGGGTTTATAAACACTCCTTTACCTGTCATTTCTCATTTTTAATTCTTCTGATCTTCTATACATTTGGATTTAGTATTTAGATTATCTTCATGTTTTTAAGAGCTGTATATTTTGGAATCTCTAGCTTTGGGTAGTGAGATTTTGTTTGTTTCTTTTCCTGTCCAGCATCCATTTCATTTCTCTCTACTAAGAGCATTATCAGCACATTGATTTTCTTCTGCGTATCCATCTTCCCCTCCCTAACTTCTAGCTTCCACAACCATGAGAAAAATCGGTTTTATTGTTTAAGCCACTCAGTCTGTGGCATTTGATAATGACAGCCTAACCACACTAATACAGAAGGTGTATGTCCTTCTTTGTGTCTTTTCATTCTGTTTGTTAGAATGTGGAAGAAACAGCTGGAGCTCCTGCAGCCTTCTTGAACCAAAAGATGGTAGCTGCATATACAGGACGTATTAGGAAGAAGAATGATGGTAAGTCTGCCATAATAGACCTGTTTACCTGTAACTTTTCTTCATGGTAATGAAATAAAATTATATGTTGTTAGAAGTGCTATTATTTTATATTTCTACCCACTGTTTGTGATTGCCTTAACCTCATATTAAGTTGAACCAAATGTAAATTAATATACAAATACTTATTTCTTCATCTCTAATAGGGAGATAACATCAAACATGAAAACATTGTCATTTTCTCTATAGTATTTCTGTGATGTCTGTACTATCTATTGTCCAGAATTGAGCCACAAACACCAATCTTTTTACTTAATTAGCAAATCTTAATATTCTTCTCAAATTCAGCACTCTGCTACTCCACAAAGTTTTAACCTGACAAATGTTTCCAAACTACTTTGTTATTCCCAGGGAATATTGGGCAGTTACAGTGATAATAAAGACAGTAGGAAAGAAGTGTTGGGTCAAGGCATTCACAAGCAAGGTTACTACTGACAGTCCCCACATGGCTTATAATGATAGTGACTGATTCCAAGTGGGATCTGAGAGCGCTTTCCTGAGCACAATTCTAGTTTGTGGATGGAATGAGTCAGGCTCTCCTTTGCGCCTCCTCAGAAGCAGTGACAAATGGAGGGCAAATTGATGTCAAACCACAAAATCTTGCACATATTTCAACCAAATCAAAGGCTCAAATTAGCAATCTAATGTGTGGGGAGAGAACATTTATTTACCCAAATTTAGAATCAGCGTTAAGCAGTCATGAGCTCATAGTGTAAATGCTGATTTATGAGCGACATAGATTCAACTAATTTTGTTCTTAATTTTTATCCTGGTGAATATGCCACCACAAGTGAACAAATCTGGTTAGTTATTGAGAAGCAATAAATGAAAGGCAATGGCAACAGGTACAGGATGGGAATTAGGATCCTGGGTTCCAAGATTTGTGGCAATTCAGACCCACATGCCAAGGTCAGCTGTGTTATTTCCATTAAAAAAAAAAACACTTTATTTAAATTTCAGTTAGTTAACATACAGCATAATATTAGTTTCAGGTGTAGAGTTTAGTGAGTCAGTACTTACATACAATACCTGATACTCATCACAGCAAGTGCCCTCCTTAATCCCCATCACCTCTTTAATCCATCCCCCACCCACCGCCCCTCTGATAACCATCAGTTTGTTCTCTATAGTTAAGAGTCCCTTTCTTGGTTTGCCTCTCTTTTTCTCCCCTCCCCACCCATATCTGTTTGCTTTGTTTCTTAAATTCCACATATGAGTGAGGTAATACGGTATTTGTCTTTCTTGGACTTATTTCGCTTATACTGTCTAGCTCCATCCATGTTGTTGCAAATGACAAAACTTCTTTTTTATGGCTGAGTAGTTGTGTTATTTCTAATGTAATCTCTAAAGCCTCTTCCAGCTCTGGAAACTGATTCTAGTATCCATAATAGGGAGGAGTCTTAAAAAAGTGTCTGAGGAGATGAAAATCACATTATTGGTCAGAGGGTTTCTGGAAGCGGAGACTGTTAAAAATACATAGTTCTCAGCTGATTTGTCCTCTTGTTTTCCTGTCATCTGATAGATTTTGTCATATTTAGAGAGAAGAGGATTAAGTGCTTAGAGGGAAGCATTAGGAAAGTCACAATGAAAGTTTAGGGTTTATAGATACACATGAAAAAATACAAATATAGCAAACACACAAAGCCTTCTATTGAGTCATTCAGTCTTAGAACTATTTACAGACACGCTGCATACCTGTATATTAGCTTATGAGCAAACTGTGCAAGAGAAAAGGAAAATAAATATTGCATATCATTGATTTCAGAAACATCACTGATTTCTAGACTAGAGACAATTATTAGTAATTATTAAAGAACCTGCAATATAATACATATACTATTTTACAAACAATATAAGTAGCTATGTTGTTATAGCTGATTATTCTCTTGGTCTCTCTTTCCTGCTCTTTTATGTCTTAGATGCAACTTCCCAAAAGTTACTTCCTTGCTTTAGGTAGTCTTCTTTTGACACTTACTATGACATATTCCTTGAAATAAAATGCTTGTTTTCTTCCTCTCCTTTTCTTTTTCTTTCTTTCTTTCTTTCTTTCTTTCTTTCTTTCTTTCTTTCTTTCTTTTTCTTTCTGTATTCCCATGGAGTTGCTGCCTATCCTGTATTTCCATTCACTATTCTTTACTTGTGAAAACAAAAGACTCAAGCAATATATTAATATGTGATAAGAAAACTAAGGAACATGGTTTGTCCAATGAACAAATTGGAAATTTTCTATTTTTATCCTCCTATTTCCAAAAGCTTTTGTTTCGGCATAATTGGGACTTGGGATCCAGGAAGGGATTTATGATCTTATCTTTGCTGTAAGATTACTGGCAGCCAACACAAAGAATGTAAAAAAGTAGCTTTTGTTCAACTTGAGAAATGCCATCCTCTTTATAAAATAATGACCCTAAAATACCATGCATATACAGTTTTCTTATAAGATTATTCTTTCAAAATGAGGGAAAATAAGCTCATACTGAGGATACAGGCTTATATGATTGATATTAAAAACATTATTTAACACATAATAAATGTTCACCACATGCTTTGTGTTATATGTATTACCTCAAGTAATTATCACTACCCAATCAGGTAGGTCCTATTATAATCCTCATTTTACGTAGAAGAGCAATGAGAAATAAAGCTGAGTTGTCCAAAGTCACAGCTCATAAGAGGAAGAACCATGATTTGGATCAAAGCCATCTAACTCTAGCTTTTGCCCTTTTAACCACTACATTACATTGACTCACTAACATGGAATATTTAATCCTGCTTTCTTTGTATATATAATAGCATTTCTCAACTATGTTCATGAAGCTGTAATACATAGGTAATTTTGAGACGTTGTCATTGACGAACTGTACAGGATAGTACTCTACTGAGAATGAAAATGAAAAATGATTTTCTGATTACTACCTGTGTTATATTGTTATTTGGAGAACTTCAAATATGGAGGGCATATTAGTTAGGGTATTTTTAATAGAAACCAGACCAAGTTAGCTTAAAAATAGCAGGGAAGTTAATAGGGTGGGTGGTTGGAGGGGTGGGACAATTTTACATTAAAGCTAAGAAAGAAATGAACCTGACAAAAAAAGTAAAGTTAGTGATTAAAAGCATCAAGCAATACTTCTTTTTCTCCATACTCCACATCTCACAGCAAATCATTTTTAGATCTATTTTTCTCACTCCAGGAAAGATTGATTCACCTTGCTGCTCTGGTCCACAGGGCAGATCATGATGTCTTCTTCTCCTGAGTGTGCAGTTCACCTGAGAATGACACAACTTTCTCTTCATCCTAACTCCAATCTCCCATAAGATAGAATGTCATTGGCTCTAATTCAGTGTATACATTCTGGTCCAATCAGTTATAGTCTAGGGGAAACTTTATGAAGTGAAAATATACCTATAGAATTTGATACCTATGAATCAGGAATTCATAAAGTATTTGCAGTCTAGTGGGTATGATTAGAATAGCAGTCAGCATTGCAGCCACACCCTCCTGCAGCTCAGAGACAAT
The DNA here is from genome assembly GCF_002007445.2 of Ailuropoda melanoleuca. Lineage (NCBI taxonomy): Eukaryota > Metazoa > Chordata > Mammalia > Carnivora > Ursidae > Ailuropoda > Ailuropoda melanoleuca. The sequence continues at coordinate 56,746,426 of NC_048233.1, read as the reverse complement.
TTCACAGCAGGGAGCAGGGTTATGTCATATCAATGTTATTAAAGAAAAATCTAGTTTGTAGTTTTTAACATCATACACCAGCTCTCCCTCATCGAATCTCATCAACAATGATCAATTATTCATTAAAACTCTGAGACAGATACTGCTTTGGATATATTATTGGTAATCCATGAATTATATATTCAAATTAAGAAGTGTGCTGGTTTTTACTAATGTCAACGAAGATGGAAATTGCATTTCCCAAAATCACTACCCTCTATGTTCTCAGGTTAGAGTTGACCAAAAGAGAAGCTCTATTGAGATTTGGAAGAGGTAAATGAAGCCAAGGTCATTAATCTTAGGTTTTCACCATCAGATATGGTGATAGGAAGTTGTAGAGGACCCAGGAAGTCTTAGCTCATCCTTTCTCTCTTCTGCTCATGTCCTTCTCATCTTCTAAATTGTTTGCCTTGATGATGAATAATGGCTCTCATTCCACCACCAGACACTTGCCTACAGCCCCTCACAGGTGATAACTGACCAGTTAACAGTTTCCCATAGACCAATTTAAAGGCTAACTTTCATGGTCTCATTTCAGTGACTGAGTGTACTTGGCTCCTCAGCTTTCCCGGCAAGGGCAAGTTCCAACACATCCATCCAAGTGAGTGCTTAAGGAAGTCAGGTTAATTACTCTTTTTCTGAATCTCCTACTCTACCTTCCAGAGCTTTTCAAATAATTTTAAGGCCTGATTGCTCAGAGTAAATCCCTTACTACATAACACTCATAGTGATACCATAACCCTGCTTCTCTGATTGGAACTTGACTAAAGGAGTTGTTAGCACCAGAAGCATTCCCTGCAAAATAGAACTTTAGTGCTAGATATCTGGAGTTCCCTCCTTGATCTGACAAGATTAAAAGGCATAATGGATTCTAAGGTTGCTAGGTCAGGATGGACATAATATTGGATCAGGCAGATATTATCGATAGGAGTGCACTAATCAGAGTCTGACTTCAGTGTTTTTGCTCAAGCAGCTGAGGGTCAGCTTGGTAGGTTGCCTGAAACATGGACTTATATGTAACTTCTGCCTAACAAAGCTGAGATGCGAGAACTTCCTCTCTGTACTATAAAGTTGTGCTTTCCAACATGAGAGCATTAGACACATTTGCTTATTAAAATTAATAATCCTCTACAATATTATAGGTGATTGTTATGTTAAAAGATAAATAGAAGTGAACAAATATCAAAAATTGAATAAAATCATGAAAATTGAAAAAAATACTATGGCAGCAACAAAATTAAGTCATCAAATCAAAGTGAACTTAGACCATCATTTCACGTAGCTTTATCACAAAGAGGTCTCTTTAATTTTTTCAAAGAAATAAATTCCATAACATTGTTTTTAAAACAAACACCCGTAAATTATATATAGTAATAAGATTTATAACTATCTTAATTTTATATTAGGAAGTACAATTATTTACTGTTAATAAAATACATTTTAAAAGAAATTAAATAAAAATTAAAAATTAAATTAAAAATTTAAATTAAGGTTAATTAGAATTAGTAAAGTCAAACTTTTATTTCATAGTTGTTCTAGCCATATTACCAGTGTTCAACAGCCAAATGTAGCTAGTGGCTACCATATTAGATAACACATGTATAGACTGTCCCCATCACTGCAGAAAATTTTGAATAGTCCTGCTCTAGAAGAAAATATCCCAAAGCATGTGGAGATTGGAATACTGGAATGCGTCTGTTATATGACATCTGCTTACCCAACCCCTAACTTTGTCTCTTAGAGGAGGATAAGCACTTAATCAAGGCTTTAAAGCATACATTATAAGTGGAACACCAGCATTTTTTTTAAGATTTTATTTATTTATTTGACAGAGAGAGACAGTGAGAGAGGGAACACAAGCAAGGGGAGTGTGAGAGGGAGAAGCAGGCTTCCCACCAAGCAGGGAGCCCAATGCAGTGCTCGATCCCAGGACCCTGGGATCATGACCTGAGCCGAAGGCAAACACTTAATGGCTGAGCCACCCAGGTGCCCCTGAACACCAGCATTCTTAATGAGTTCTGCAATGGCTAGTTTCTACAGGCCAGCAGTGACAGTAGAAATTGTTGTTATCCAATGAATTACCAGAATTTGATGGCACTGATAAATATTGGAGTTGTAGGGGGAAGGTCGGGCTTATACTTAACTGCCAGAGACAGGTTGTGTCCTGGTCATTGTAATGGGCAGCAGAAACCTAAAGAGATCTTTGATTCTGGTTAATTAACCATGGTATCCCTGGGACTGAAACAGATGGCCAGCCTATTAAATTTTTACTTGAAAGTCCAAAGTTCAGTGAACAGAAGTCCTACTTAATGATCAGGGTAGAGACTTCTGGCTCCTATACTATTTTCTACCTTTGAAGAAGTTTACAAAGTCATAACCCTTGGAACAAAAGGGAGGCTGGGCATTGTTGAGGAAGTCCTGGCCTGCCAAAAAAGGTATTCTATAAATCTTTCTTTAGTCTTTCTTCAGTGAATCTTCATCATATATCAAGGGGGTTGTGCTATGGGAAAGGACAAATAACTGGTTTTCAGAGATAATTGGTCGTCAACTTTGAACTGACACTAATTCCTGAAATCAAAAGTGCCACTGTGGCCCACCAGTCAGCACGGGGTGCTGTGGGAGTCATGTGGTTAATGGAGTTACCTCTGGCCCATCTCATAGTGGATGCAGTGGGACCCCAGACCCATGCTATACTTATTTTCTTAATTCTGACATGCATAGGTGAAACAGATATACCCAGCAAATGGTAGAAATCCTACTTTTGTTACCTGACTTATGGAATAAGCTATTATGATAGAATAGGGAAATGTGGAAACCCCTAGATTTGCCTTTCTAGAGGGATTAGTTTCACCATCACAAGCTTGAATCATGCAAGGTTGGTGATTCCAATCACGTTCCCATTTCCCTTGCTTATTTTTCTGTGCCAAAGACAAATGGATCTTGGAGAAAGAGAGTGGGTTATTGTAAACTTAATCAGGTGGTGACTTCAATTTCAACTCCTGTTCCAGATGTAATTTCTTTGCTGGAGCAAATCAACACATCCTGGCAGCTGATATTCAGGTATTGATCTGGTGAATGTGTGTTGTTTTTTTTTTCTGGGTCTATTAGTGAGGACACCAGAAACAGTTTGCAAACAGCTAGCAGATCCAATCACACAGCTTCATTCTCGTACCTCAGAGCTGTATCAATTATGTCATAATCTAGCCATAGCAGCATTAATCTCTTTTCTATTCCATATTTCATGTGTATCCATTATACTGAGGATGTCATACAGATTGCAAATAATGAGAAGTTATAAGCTTAAATACCTTGATAAGATATATATATATATATGTACTCAAGGGTAAGAAATAAGTACAGAGGAATTCAATGGTCTTTCACATATATACTTATATATACATATATACTTACATATTTATTATATTATAGCCATATCTCTTCTAAGTGAAGGGTAGCATAATACTTAGTGAGGCTGTTTGAATTTTGGAGGACTATATGCCATTTTTGGGCATACTATTTCAACTGATTTGCCACGTAACCCAAAAGGTTGCCATTTCTGAGCGAAACTCAAAGCATGAAGTCTTATTAATGGGTCTTGGCTGCTGGGCAAGCTATTCTGCTATATGGGCCAAATGGACTTTGAAGATAATGATGACTTTTGAAGTCTATATGTTCAGTAGGGAGGCTGCATGGAGACTTTGGTGGGCCCCTATGGGGTAATCATAGCACAGGTTAGGATTCGGGAACAATGCTATTCCATTCTCTCTATATATCTATTCTATGAAAAAGCAATTTCTGGTTTACATGGTCTTAGAAAAGGTGGAAAGCTTTCTATAGCCCATGAAATTATCATGTGACCTGACCTCCCTACCTGGGTGATGTATGATCTACAAGGACATAATGTTGGACATGCCCAGCAACACTGCATCTAGGGAAGTGGTATGCACGAGATAAGGCTCAAGAAAATTCTAAATGCGTGAGCAACTGGCTCCATTCCTGTGGCCACTGTTTCTGCTATATTATATCCTCTTTTGTAATTGGTTCCTATGGCACGTGTATTTCTCTCTTGTTTTTAGCTGAGCTATTGCTAGTCTTATAAGTTATCAATCACATCTGAATAACTGTGGAATGTAATTATACAAAACTTGTGAGAGAATTACAAGGGAAACAAAAGGCACACACACTGCATTTATAAAGAACTATAGAATTAAAAAGACAAATAATATATAAATGCATGTATTTTTCTTTACATAGAACTGGTGTTTCAATATAGTCAATATATCCTTATTGTTCTATTTCCGGCAAAATACAAAAAAACAACAGTCCTCCCTTCCTGTAGAATCTGTCCCCCCAACCCTGCCCCAGTCGCCAAAATTTTCTAAGTCTACATTATTTAGTAAAGACTATGTCATATGGGTCAATTCCTATATTGTAGAAACAAATACACACACACCTACATACACATACATACAGTAATATCCAAAACATAATAGAGCTTGAAAATAAAGTATGACAGATTATAATACATGGCATATAATCTATCTGTCAAAACAAAAGCTATTATTCTGTCCTTTCTGTGAAAATATATTATCTAACATTTTTGTTCATGATGGAAAATCTATAAGCAAAGATAAGCAGTGTGCACCATCTTGTGGATGAATTTCCCAACAACCCAGCAGATTGTACCTCCATCCTCCATTTTCTGAACAAAAAGTCAGATCATTTCTACTGAGAAATAACCTATATTCTGCACCTTACTTTCCTTCTACCTCTCAGTCAAATGTGTGCTCTCAGGCTCCACTTTTTTCAGAGTTCCCTCTCTCTAGTTAACAGATGTGGTCAATATGATAAAGTCATCAGGGACAGAGTAAATGGCTCAGGTGTTTCCTTCAAAGCAATCATGGCTGGGCAACTAAGATATTGGGTGCAGTCCAGGCATCAAGAAGTTTAGATCAGGGGCACCTGGGTGGCGCAGCGGTTCAGCGTCTGCCTTTGGCTCAGGGCGTGATCCCGGCGTTATGAGATCGAGCCCCACATCAGGCTCCTCCGTTGTGAGCCTGCTTCTTTCTCTCCCACCCCCCCTGCTTGTGTTCCCTCTCTCGCTGGCTGTCTCTATCTCTGTCGAATATATCATGATATAATATAGACTTGGCCTCCATACAGTACAGGGTCAAAGTTATATATATATTGAAATACTTCACTATCTTAGACATCTAATAATTCCTTTTTTTAAAAGATTTTATTTATTTATTTTTGCAAGAGAAAGAGAGCACAGAAGAGCAAGCATGAGCAGTGGTTGGGGGGGAGGGACAGAGGGAAAAGCAGACTCCCTGCGGAACAGGGAGACTGACAAGGGTGGGACTCAGGCTCAGGACTCCAGGATCATGACCTGACCTGAAGGTAGACGCTTAACCTACTGACCCACCCAGGCACCCAGACATATAACAATTCTTTAAAAAATATTTTCATGTGAAAAAATGCACATAATATAATCCTAACAACTCTTCAAAATCATTTTTCTCATTTGCAGAATGAGAACAAAACCATCTACCTTGCTTAATTAAAATGTACGGTAAATTCAGTGATTTCAATAAATGATTGTTTTCCTTTTCTATATTTCAAGAATGTTATAATTGAAATCACTGTATAAACAAATCTAATTAGAAAGCTATCTTGACATGAGTTCATATTTTTATTAACACCCAAAGAAGAGGCTAAAACAGACTTCAAGAAGGAAAAGACACAAAGCAGTCACAAATCTTTCTAAATTCTGTTTTAAAGTACATTGGTAGCTGAGGAATTTTTTACTTGAATATCAATTTGGACTGCAAAGAAACAGAGGTAATAATCACTTTGATCCAGGCAGTATAGGAAGTCATTAACTCAAACTCTCAATTTATGCAAAAGAGGACACTGAGGCCCAGCAAGATCAGCAATCTCTGCGATGTATGTAATGTGGATTTTTTTTTTCTTAAATACTAAGAGTATACACCAGATGATAACTTCTTGGAAAGAAAAACTATAACAAAATAAGCAGCAAATAAATACATTTAACACATAAAAAAGGAACAAAACCAAAACCAAACATCTTCACAATGTGGAAATATTTTGAGTGGGTAATTAGCTACATAATCTCCATGGATACTCATTTGCTCCATGGTGCCGCATAAGTAAGGTCATTTTTATTCACAAATGTCCTCTATGTGACTAACAGTCTTTGTACAGATACATAACAATAACAATAATAACAGAGTTATTCCCAAGACATTTAACAGAATAGGCAGATAAGCAAAGACAATCTGCTTCTACACATTTACTTACAAAAGAGAAAACAGGAGAGAGAATATTGAATTTTACTGAAATACTTTCAATTCCCAAAATATACCATGTGTTTCTTACCTGACTCCTTGGTACTATTGTTTCCATTGCTGCTTGCCTTTGTTGGAACGGTCAACAGTGCAGTATTCTTATTTGATCTACCACAGATAATTAAAGATTCCTGCCTCTATGTAGATTTCCTCACTCCAATACCCAAATAACACTTGTAGTTCAGAAGCCTTATCAGTTCATCTCCCTTCGCTCTCCTTGCAACAACTAGCTAGAACAATGTCTAGAACGTAGTACTAATTGAAAATTACTTTATATAAGCTGAGCAACATGCTATCCATAAAATTATTTTCAGGGTAAAACTGGATATGGTGTATTTTTTTTCATCAATAGTCAATTTGATCGTAATTTAACTGAGACAAAAATCTATCATAAACTATAAACTAATATTAAGGAATTAGACTAAGAATATACATGTGATTAGATTCAAATAGAAGTACCAAAAGAGGGGTGCCAGGCTGGCTCAGTCAGTGGAGCGTGTAACTTTGATCTCAGGGTTGTGAGTTTGAGCCCCACGTTGGGTGTAGAGATTACTTAAAATCTTAAAAAAAAAAAAAAAGGAAAAACCAAAAGAAACTGATGAACTAATTTATGTAAATGTGCAATTTGGTACATACCCATACACAAATATAATATTTATGAATACATCTGTGCATGAATGTGTATATATTTATAATTACATAAAAATGAATATTTTTTCTTCAAAGTGCACATGCATATTTCATACCCAATGCCTTATTTATTCTAGAAAATATTATAGCTACATAAATTATCTTCAACAAATCAAATCTAGCAGGAAAGAAGGAGAAAAGAAACATCTAAGGAATCAACAAAATAAGAACTTAAATGAAATGAGTAAAGCACTTTGGGCCATGTAAACAATGGCCAATAATACTAGTATAGGAAGGAAAAACTTGTTCTTAACCTCCTAGGTTCAGTACTGGGGAGCTGTGAACTTAACTGACAACAGACAAAGTAACAGATGTAAAGACATCCAAATTTATAAATTTTTAATTTTACATGTATAGGACATCACAAAAAGAATTGGATACGCAAAGAAGTGGTGAGATTTGAGAGCTGATAGAACACTTTAAAAAGGAAAAGAAAGGGGGAGAAAGGCCACTGAAGGGAAAGTAAATGAATTTTAGGAAAGATAAATGAGTCCTTAGGAGAACAGATGGAAGATATAATGGTTTGTTTCCGTGTCTGTTGGAGTATGGTGCCTACTTCTCTGCTCTCCTGTGATGAGTCAGTCTTCCCTGGTGGAGAAAACGCTTGGGGAGAGGATTTATGACAATTGAGATTTCCTGGAGGAGCATATGTTTTTTTGGTGGATAAGGGGACTTCAGGGAAAGCTTTTCCCTGCATTGTGGATTCTCAGCTATCTTCAGCTCAGAGTAATCTTTATGTCACTGTGGCACATTTTGGAGCCCTTCGTTTGGCAGTTCAGTGATTCCTGTGAACATCACCATTCGATGTAGTATATACTGAAATTCATGATGAGCCTATGTCACGTTGCCAAGAAAGACCTTTTATTAACATGTTTTTCTTAGGAAGGTGAGGTATATTGTTATAATCAAAAAGTAATTTTCAGGGGCGCCTGGGTGGCACAGCAGTTAAGTGTCTGCCTTCGGCTCAGGGCGTGATCCCGGAGTTATGGGATCGAGCCCCACATCAGGCTCCTCTGCTATGAGCCCGCTTCTTCCTCTCCCACTCCCCCTGCTTGTGTTCCCTCTCTCGCTGGCTGTCTCTATCTCTGTCGAACAAATAAATAAAATCTTTAAAAAAAAATAATTAAAAAGTAATTTTCAAAACCAAGGTGATTAAATGTTGGTGTTTAAATATTTAAGATGAAATCACTATCTAATACTTGGGCACTAATGTAGTGGTTAGTAAATGCACATATGTGTACTCACCTAATATGTTACTTATTGCTTATTTGGTTTTTTTTTTTTTTAAAGATTTTATTTATTTNTATTTGACAGAGATAGAGACAGCCAGCGAGAGAGGGAACACAAGCAGGGGGAGTGGGAGAGGGAGAAGCAGGCTCATAGCAGAGGCGCCTGATGTGGGGCTCGATCCCATAACGCCGGGATCACTCCCTGAGCCGAAGGCAGATGCTGAACCGCTGTGCCACCCAGGCGCCCCTGCTTATTTGTATATGAGTGAAAGTATTTAATATAATTGCAATCCTATCATAATAAGTTTTTCTATAACACATAAAAGCTCTCAAATATTTCATATTTAATGATATATCCATCTGCAATAAAAGAAGAAAAGGCCATGTATAATTAACAAGAGTATATGAATCCATAAAACCAAACATTCCCTGGGTGATTTGATAAAGCAAACTAATCACAGCTACCAATCTACTGAAACCTTTCCATAAGTGAGAGGTCAAGCTCACACCCCATCAGTCCTTCTTGGCGGTGAAATGGAAGCTACATCCAGGTGAAATAGCTCCAATTCTTGTTTACAAGGGTTTTCCATACTTGGAGCTCATTAAAAACCAGAAGCATCTTTGAGAACAAGCAGATGTTTATTTCTTCTACTAGAAATTGAGTGATTTTCTTGTCATTTTATTCAGCTATCCTTCCTCTGTCTTTAAATAAATGATGGCCTGAAATATTAGCACAAACCCAGAGATTATAAAACCATGCAGAGTAGCAAGGAAGAATTAAAAAATGGAGCTGGGGGTTGAAGATTGATAGAATTCTAACAGGTGCGTTATTTAGACTATACTTGTTTTATGTGATGAGTTCAGCCTCACGAACATTCGAAAGTATCATGTTGGCTCTACATCCATCCACGATGGTGTTTGCGTGTAACTCCTAAGAAAGTCATGCACCATGGTTTTCAGAATGTTTCATGTTTCTTTTTCAGGAAAAGAAACTATTTCATAGTCTTCATTCTCAACAAATTCCTTTACTAAATGCCCTGAAGGATTTGCCTCTTAACTCAAAGCTGGACATTTCACCTTGAAAACTGCGATACTCACTCCTTACCATGAGGGTAATACTATAGCACTTTTTAAATCAAAGCAACAATCAATTAGGATAGAGCCAGGATAATTCTATTATAGAAACCTAGAAAGACACTGCAACTAATTATTGTTCTTCCATCACCTGGAATTGAGCTGTTACATTCAGTCAGTAATCTTTTCTGAGCAGGTCCCTGGATTCATTTCTTTGTTATGCCCTGGAGTTGTAGCAAAGAACAGGAGGATAACATCCTAGCCTACGCAGAGCTTGAAGTACTAAGGGAACCGACGAAAGTTACCAGCTAATTATGTGGCACTTTAGAAAGGTCTCCGATAAAGAAGAGAAAGTTACAAGATTATACAATAAAATTTTTGGATTCAGGAGAATCTTACAGTTGAAAGTAAAATTTAAAGTGAGATATGAGTTAGCTGGGGAAAATGTTCCAGAAGGGCTAAGGTGAGAGGGATCTTGAGAGGATGGGGGAATGATGTTAAGATTGATATGACTGGGGAGGTGTCACCTGGGTGGCTTAGTTGGTAAGGCTCTGATTCTTGATTTCCAGGTCATGATCTCAGGGTTGTGGGATCGAGCGTGGAGTCAGCTTGAGATTCTGTCTCTCTCTCCCTCTCCCTGTTCCCCTCTCCCTGCTCTCTCTCTCAAGTAAATAAATAAAATCTTAAGAAATAAAAAAAAAAAAAAAGATTGGTGTTATTGGATTCCCGAGAATGAAGTGATGGTGGGCTATAGCAGGAGAAGTGGTGAAGATTTTGGCTTTGAGAGGGAAGGCAATCGGAAACCACAGAGACAATTGGAGCAGCGAGTTGGTGGTGTTGAAAGTGCATTGGAGAGAGCAGTGGAGACAGTGAGATATAGCTAGGAGCCCATCCCATCAACTATAAATGAGATGATGGTATTTTAACCTTATGTGATAGCACAGGTAAATAAATGCATTCAAGAAAAAATTACAAGAACGATTGCTAGGATATGATTATTGACTAGCTATTGTGGTGAGAATGTGAAAAAGAATAATATCGAGGATGATTCCCAGGTTTCTAGCTTGACCAAATGAACAGATGATAGTGATGTTAAAACAACTTAAAAAAAAATCTATGAGAGCATAAATAACTAAATTGCCAGATCAGACTCAGAAGATTTAAATGATCTTACTCAGTGTCAATATTTATCCTAATTTCAAAGATACAACTAATTGAGAGGCACAGGTAAAGCAGAGAATGTATGGAATTTCATTCGTTTGGCATCTTAAGACATTCATTAAGACATCTCTGATGCTTATTTAACAACATTTTGTGTGTCTGTGTGTGTGTGTATCTCACACTAAGAGGAAAACATTTTGGTCATGAAATATACCCATTTTAATTCTGATATTTAAATAGGGTGCATGTCCCAGATTCCAGGGCTTAGTTTTTGTTTGTTTGTATTAGCCATAAGCAATTTTAAATGAACCAAACATAGCCTGCTAAAAAACAGTTCATAGATGTGGACCCTTGTGATGGTACATACCATTTGCGTCTTTGCCAAGAGGTCTGCCATTACAATTTACAAGAATTGATAAGGCTATATTTCTTTCTTGAGCATTTTCCATACATGAAGGCAATTGCCGACCTGCTAATTCCTTCTTACCTACTGTGCATAAAAACTTTAGCAAACATGTTACTGCTTTCCTAAAAAATATACTGGAAATAAAACAAAGACCTTTTTTTTACACTTTGCTGCAGCACTAAACTTTTCTCACATGCTTTCAGATGCACTGCCATTGATTGTTATAATAACCCTGTGCAAAATGTAGTATTCTCATTTTACAAAAGAGGATTAGCACCCAAGAAGGTTAGGTCATCCAAAGTAAGTAAGTCGTAGAGATGGTTTTTACATCCTTTTCTGACTCCCTATTCAATATTGCTTTCTCTGTATCAGACTGCCATCATGCTCATTTGTAAATTGTAAATCGAAGCATTAGCTAAAGAAATGTAAATGCAGCATATTATTTTTTTGAAGGTTCATTCAGCTATATTTGAAAGAAAAAAATCCTCAAGTGCTTAGTTTTATTTTAACTGTCATTTTAGAATCAAGAACCTGTGATTCATGTGTGCACTGAATGGCCCATTCACCATTATTTTCAACTTGCATGAAAACAGTGATGAATTTAGAATGCATTTTGTAGGTTACTGAAAAAGATGAGAAAATATGAAATGGAATTTCATGTGCTAAGGACTACATTATAATGGCTTTCTACTGACTGTGTGTTTGTAAATTCACTTGCAAAATATCTCTAACTTCTCTATATATCTTCTGAGGTTCCTCCTCAGTTTTAATTTATTTATTTAAAGGATTTTTATTTATTTATTTGAGAGAGTGAGAGAGAGCGCATGAGCGCGCACACAAACAGGGAGAGGGGATGAGGGAGAGGGAGTAGCAGGGTCTCCACTGAGCAGGGAGACTGACACAGGGCTTGAGGACCCTGGGGTCATGACCTGAGCTAAAAGCAGTTGCTTAACTGACTAAGCCACCCAGGTGACCTTAGGTTTTTTTTTTTTTTAATAAATAATTGCTATGTACCAATCAACAAATCCAAATCCATGGAATTATACCGTTTTATATAGTTATTTTCTCTTAGCAAGCTCTTTAGATCAATATAATCATCAGCAATTTTATGGAAGAAAGAAGAATAATATCTCTGAAAGACAAATTTTGCGTGGTGTTTGGATTTATATCATCAGTATGAAGGGTTCAAAAGATGCTTCAACCAGTTGTCCCAGAGCCTCCTAGGAACAACTTAAGACTTCACTCAGCCACACTATTCTTAGTCAATGGAACCCACACAGGTTTCAAACCAAACCAATCTCTTCAAAATAGATCCCTTCTTCTTTATAGAAGAAAACAAACACTTCCCTGTACCTCATCTATGCATATATGGTATATCCTCTGACAACACCCCGCCCACAACCAAGAAAACACAGACACACACACACACACACGGACACACACACACTCTTCCCAATACTGCTTGTTGGAAGAGCATATTTACCTTCACTATACAAATAAGAATCCATCTGCAGAATTAATTCTAAGAGTCATTTTTTTTTGTTTTGTTTTGTGTTCCTTGGACTACACTCAGTTTATGTAGCAGTTAGACACTTACTTCAGCTTTGTCCTTGGACCTCAAGCTTCTGGCATTAAAAATGGGAAGACATTAGCATTTTTCTGGTTAATTATGTCTTACCCCTCAAAAGTATAATTAAGATAGCAAGCAAAAATGGCCATAATTAGTACAGTAATTACTCTAATAAGTAAGAAACCAACAAAGCAAGGAAAGAGAAGCAAGTAGCAGCTCATTAAACACTACCATAACCATAAGCTGCCAATGAATGTTCCCTGTGATAGAGTTCAGAACGTGTTATTCTAAAATATAGCACCTTGGCATATGGAAATTTCAGGCTAAAGGAATTTGAAAAATAGCATGTTCAGGAAGGGCTTTCTGACCATTCCATGCAGCAGGTCATAAAAGTTAGGAAGGACTGATATTCTCCTGAAGTAAGTCATAAAACCTTTTTTTTTTTTTTTAAGATTTTATTTATTTATTCGACAGAGATAGAGACAGCCAGCGAGAGAGGGAACACAAGCAGGGGGAGTGGGAGAGGAAGAAGCAGGCTCATAGTGGAGGAGCCTGATGTGGCTCGATCCCATAACACCGGGATCACGCCCTGAGCTGAAGGCAGACGCTTAACCGCTGTGCCACCCAGGCGCCCCTGGTCATAAAACCTTTATGTGAAAGATGACCTCTCTATATCTGAAGGACAGGAGCATCCTTCTATGAAGACAAAGGTGTACAAGGAGGCACCGGCAGGAACAAGCCTTGTCCCAATTATTATCTCTAGCACACCTTTGTCCTATTTTTCTTTCCATCATATCCAGCTCTTTGTCAAAACTAGCATAAAAACCCTGAGGTTTAACTGTGTCTTTGTACCTCCATTTTCTTATGAAGGCTTCTGTGTCATGTAAAACTTACATTGAATAAATTTGCATGCTTTTTCTCTTTTAATATTTCTTTTGTTATGGAGTCCCAGTCAATTTAAAAGAGTAGAGAGAAAAGATGTGTTTTTCCTCTCCTACAGTTTCTGGTGACCATAAAGGGTTGGCTGGGACACCCTACTCACTCTGGAGCAGGCAGGTGAAATTTTGGGAAAAGTAGCAGGAACTAGTGAAGGATAAAATTCTTGCCAAGGTCAACTCTCCTGGATCTCTGTAGTGCCCAGTTGAATGACAAAGAAGAAAATCACATGCTGTCTCTTTCTTTTGAATTCAGATTAGCAGGAGAAAAACATTGTAAAAATTAGGTCTTTGGATTGTGATTCTGTTTAAATTTGGTTTGGGGGCACGCATTGTTTATCTACTTTTTCCTCCAAGGGACAACTATTGCTTCTCTGTTTGTTTTGTTTTGTGTTCTAAAAGCTTGGTTTGGCTTTCTGCCCGTCAGGGTCTGGAAATTGTCAGCTCTTCTGTGATCAGGAAAACAATAATCAAGTTGGGGACCCCAAGAATATGGTCAATAAAGCAATTATAGGAGTCCTAGATGCCTACAGTTGAAAATAAAAGTATGATAGTAACTTTAACTCAGAAAAGAGTTATATACAAGTAGCCACAAAGGCCCCCAGCCCCAGCTCTCACTTTCATGTCAAATACTAGCGATTGAAACAGCAATTTAGTTAAGTGTCCCGGAGTTTTTTTTAAAAACATAGGGTATTTCAGTTTATGATGTGTTTATTTGTTTATTTTAAATACTTATTAGTTAATATCTGTAAGTTGATTATTTTTTTCCCTTCCTGCACTTCCATAGAATTATAATTAGATTTCTCATCAAGCATCTCTTACTATTATTTAAGCAGCTTTAAATAATGTTTGGTTTTACATGTCTCATAAATAAACAAATAAAAAGCCCCAAATTCAAGATGTGTTTGCTAAAAAGGCACGTTCAGGACAGGGAGAGTAACAGGAAGTTAACTGCTACCCTGAATATCTACTTCTGAGAGCAACAGGATAGCAGAATAGTTAAATGGAAGCTAACTGCCAAAATTATGGTGGTGGAATTAAGGTGATGTCACTGAATACACAGGAAATGTGGACAAATATGTCATCTGTTTTGCAGATAGATTTTTAAAAACTGCAATAGTTATTCACAGAGTCTGGAAATATTATTTTAATGCATACATTCTATTTAGGAATGCCTCCAGGAAGGAAGCTGGCATGATTTGTGGTTCCTCAAGTAAAACCAAGATGTTATGCGAGATGAATATATTCTAGAGATCTACGTACAATCTTGTGGCTAATTTTAACAATACTGGATTGTGAATTTAACAATTTGTTAAGTGGGGAGGCTTCATGTTAAGTGGTTTTAGCACAAGAAAGTAATATTAATAACAATGATAATAATGGATTGTGATCTATAGAAAAAATAAATATCCTCAATGTCACACTGACAAAAATAAATGAATGATAAATAAATGGGAAAGAACAGAGAGTTTTTAGTAGATTTCTAATTAATAAAGGTAGAAAGATGATGGAAATATTCTCCATTTAAGAAACACCACATTGAGACATCCTAAAATTATCATAATAAACAGGATAATCACACACTCTTGAAGTGTCATCCAATGAAGTACTTTAAAATCATAAATGAAAATTAGTTAACTTTACAATTCAAAAACCTAGAGCCACCACCTTAACTAATTGCTTAAAGGTAACAACACCTGTAATCAGACATATTGGCATTATGTATCTCCTGATATGATCTATGAAGAAGGCACACAATGTCAGTTCTGTGGTACTTTTTTGCAAAAACCACATTTTTAAAAAAGATTTTATTTATTTGACAGAGAGAGAGAGACAGCCAGCAAGAGAGGGAACAGACGCAGGTGGAGTGGGAGAGGAAGAAGCAGGCTCCCGGTGGAGCAGGGAGCCCAACGCGGGGCTCAATCCCAGGATCCCGTGATCACGCTCTGAACCGAAGCCAGATGCTTAGCAACTGAGCCACCCAGGGACCCCTGCAAAAACCACATTTTTAACAATAGTCAACAACAGACAAACCCAAATTGAAGAGTTCTAAGAAATAATAAGAAATGGTTAGTCATATAGACAAAAAAAGAGGGTGACATTTTCCAGGATGGAAGGAGACTAAAGAGGCAGAAAAACTATACTTAAGATGAGGGAACGTGGATTGTTGGCGTTTATTCTATGGTTATGTAAGATGTAATATTTGAGAAATAGAGTGAAGGGCAGACAAAAATGTATTGTTTTTGCAACTATTCTTATGAGTTTGAATTATTGTAAAAGAAAAAAATGTCATTTCGGGGTCTTCTTAGTTCTTAGATACAAATGATAGAATGGAGACAAAATTGAAGCACATACTATTAGGTTAAGAATTCAAACATTAGGGGAGGCTGGCGGCTGGCGGGCCACCTGCACGGGGGAGCAGGCAGACTCGGGACGGCACCCGCGAGACAGCAGACTGAGAACGGGAGCTCCGGGAGCACGCGCGGGGCGGGCTGGCGGCTGGCGGCTGGCGGGCCACCTGCACCAGGGAGCGGGTGGACCCGCACCCTGGAAACAGCAGACTGAGTCCGTGAGCCGGGAGCGTGCGCCACCAAGCATCTCACAGAGCACCGGAGCTCCGGTGTGCTCACTGGATTCAGGCTGAGACCAGGAGCTCCGGGAGCGTTCACGGGGCGGCTGGCGGCTGGCGGGCCACCTGCACGGTGGAGCAGGCGGACTCGCGGTCAGCACCCGCGAGACACCAGACGGAGACCGGGAGCTCCGGGAGCCCGCGCGGGGCGGCTGGCGACTGGCAGCTGGCGGGGTTGGAAACACAAAGGACAGAGATGTGCCGGCCCTGGAAGTGAGGGCTGGGACACCGGGTTTGGGGCGCACAGCCTGGGATGCTGCAGGGGTGAGCAGCACCAACAGAAACAGAGTTAAAGTGGCCAGAAGACCAGTGGAGAAAGATCTGCGATCCCTCTGTTCTGAGACAGAGGCTGAATTTCAGCCGCTGCTGCTCTTACTCTCAGAAGAGACATAGCAAACCACCAGGGAAAGCTGCCAGAGAAAAAAAGCCTGGAAATACCGGCTCACAGGGAGCCCATCCCCATCCCGCCTTGCAGGGGACACGGAGAGTCTACCCAAACAGGGTTTTTTGAGTACTGGCCGGCAGGCACCTCCCCCAGAAGGCAGGCAGAAAAATCAAGAAGCCCACAACCCGGAGGACCTGAGTGGCGCAGTCATTAAGCGCCTGTCTTCGAATTAGGGTGTGATCACAACGTTCCGGAAAGGAGTCCCTCATCGGGCTTCTCCACCGGGAACCTGCTTCTTCCTCTCCCACTCCTCTGCTTGGGTTCCCTTTCTTGCTGACTGTCTCTCTCTCTCTCAAATAAATAAATAAACTCTTTAAGGAAGAAGCCCACATCCCTAAGATCTCTATAAAACAAGGGCGCACGGCCTGGGTCCCAGTCAACACTTGGGCTCTGGACAACCCTGCAATCTCTCTTCATCAGAATGACGAGAAGGAGAAGTCCCCCCCAGCAAAGAAAAGATAATGAGTCTGTGGCCTCTGCCACAGAATTGGCCTCGGCCACAGAATTAATACATATGGATGTATCCCAATTATCAGAAATGGAATTCAGAGCAACAATGGTCAAGATGATGAGTAAACTTGAAAAAAGCATCAGAGAAAGCGTTGCTGAGAATATAGAATCCCTAAGGGCAGAAATGAGAGCGAATCTGACAGAAATTAAAAATTCTATGAGCCAAATGCAGTCAAAACTAGAGGCTCTGACGGCCAGGGTCACCGAGGCAGAGGAACGCGTTAGCGAATTGGAGGATGGGTTAGTAGAAGAAAAAACGAAAATAGAAGCTGGTCTTAAAAAAATCCACGCCCACGAATGTAGATTACGGGAGATTACTGACTCTATGAAACGATCCAATGTCAGAATCATCGGCATCCCTGAAGGGGTGGAGAAAAACAGAGGTCTAGAAGAGATATTTGAACAAATTGTAGCTGAAAACTTCCCTAATCTAGCAAGGGAAACAAGCATTCGTGTCCAAGAGGCAGAGAGGACCCCATCCAAGCTCAACCAGGACAAACCTACGCCACGGCATGTCATAGTGCAATTCGCAAATATTAGATCCAAGGATACAGTATTGAAAGCGGCCAGGGCAAAGAAATTTCTCACGTACCAAGGCAAAGGTATCAGGATTACGTCAGACCTGTCTACAGAGACCTGGAATGAGAGAAAGGCTTGGGGGGGCATTTTTAAAGCTCTTTCAGAGAAAAACATGCAGCCAAGGATCCTTTATCCAGCAAAGCTGTCATTCAGAATTGATGGAGAAATAAAGACGTTCCAAAATCGCCAATCATTAACCAATTTCGTAACCACGAAACCAGCCCTACAGGAGATATTAAGGGGGGCTCTATAAAGGTAAAAAGGCCCCAAGAGTGATACAGAGCAGCAAGTCACAACCGATACAAAGACTTTAAAGAGAAATGGCATCATTAAAATCATATCTGTCAATAATCTCTATCAATCTAAATGGCTTAAACTCTCCCATAAAACGCCACAGGGTTGCAGATTGGATAAAAAGACATGACCCATCCATTTGCTGTCTACAAGAGACTCATTTTGAACCCAAAGATGCATTCAGACTTAGAGTAAGGGGATGGAGTACCATCTTCCACGCAAATGGACCTCAAAAGAAAGCTGGAGTAGCAATTCTCATATCAGATAGACTGGATTTTAAACTAGAGGCCATAGAGAGAGATACAGAAGGGCACTATATTATTCTTAAAGGAAGTATTCAACAAGTGGATATGACAATTATTAATATATATGCCCCCAACAGGGGAGCAGCAAGATACACAAGCCAACTCTTAACCAAAATAAAGAGACATATAGATAAGAACACAGTAATAGTAGGGGACCTCAACACCCCACTATCAGAAATAGACAGAACACCCTGGCAAAAACTAAGCAAAGAATCAAAGGCTTTGAATGCCATACTCGACGAGTTGGACCTCATAGATATATATAGAACACTACACCCCAGAACCAAAGAATACTCATTCTATTCAAATGCCCATGGAACATTCTCAAGAATAGATCATGCTCTGGGACACAAAACAGGTCTCAGCCAATACCAAAAGATTGAAATTATCCCCTGCATATTCTCAGACCACAACGCTCTGAAATTGGAACTCAACCACAAGGAAAAACCTGGAAGAAACTCAAACACTTGGAGGCTAAGAACCATCCTGCTCAAGAATGACTCGATAAACCAGGAAATCAAAAAACAAATTAAACAATTTATGGAGACCAACGAGAATGAATACACAACGGTCCAAAACCTATGGGATACTGCAAAGGCAGTCCTAAGGGGGAAATACATAGCCATCCAAGCCTCACTCAAAAGAATAGAAAAATCTAAAATGCAGTTTCTATATTCTCACCTCAAGAAACTGGAACAGCAACAGAGGGACAGGCCTAACCCACTGACAAGGAAGGAGTTGACCAAGATTAGAGCAGAAATCAATGAATTAGAGACCAGAACCACAGTAGAGCAGATCAACAGGACTAGAAGCTGGTTCTTTGAGAGAATCCATAAAATTGATAGACCACTGGCAAAACTTGTCCAAAAACAAAGAGAAAGGACTGAGATTATTAAAATTATGACTGAAAAGGGAGAGGTCACGACCAGCACCATTGAAATTGCAAGGATTATTAGAAACTTTTATCAACAGCTATATGCCAAAAAACTAAACAATCTGGAAGAGATGGAGGCCTTCCTGGAAACCTATAAACTACCAAGACTGAAACAGGAAGAAATAGATTTCTTAAATAGGCCAATTAACTATGAAGAAATTGAGTCAGTGATAAACAACCTTCCAAATAATAAAACTCCAGGCCCAGACGGTTTTCCTGGGGAATTCTACCAAACATTCAAAGAAGAAATAATACCTATTCTCCTAAAGCTATTTCAAAAAATAGAAACAGAAGGAAAGCTACCAAACTCATTCTATGAGGCTAATATTACCTTGATCCCCAAACCAGGCAAAGACCCCCTCAAAAAGGAGAATTACAGACCGATTTCTCTAATGAATATGGATGCCAAAATCCTCAACAAGATCCTTGCTAATAGAATCCAACAGTACATTAAAAGGATTATCCATCATGACCAAGTGGGATTCATACCTGGGATGCAAGCATGGTTCAACACTCGCAAATCAATCAATGTGATACATCATATCAACAAGAAAAGACTCAAGAACCATATGATCCTCTCAATTGATGCAGAAAAAGCATTTGACAAAATACAGCATCCTTTCCTGATTAAAACCCTTCAGAGTGTAGGAATAGAGGGTACATTTCTCAATCTCATAAAAGCCATCTATGAAAAGCCTACTGCAAGCATTATTCTCAATGGGGAAAAGCTGGAAGCCTTTCCCTTAAGATCAGGAACACGACAAGGATGCCCACTCTCGCCACTATTATTCAACATAGTACTAGAAGTCCTTGCAACAGCAATCAGAAGACAAAAAGGGATCAAAGGTATCCAAATCGGCAAAGAAGAAGTCAAACTGTCTCTCTTTGCAGATGACATGATACTCTATATGGAAAACCCAAAGGAATCCACTCCCAAACTATTAGAAGTTATAGAACAATTCAGTAAGGTGGCAGGATACAAAATCAATGCCCAGAAATCAGTTGCATTTCTATACACGAATAACGAGACTGAAGAAAGAGAAATTAGGGAATCCATCCCATTTACAATAACACCAAAAACCATGCGTTACCTTGGAATTAACTTAACCAGAGACGTAAAGGACCTATATGCTAGAAACTATAGATCACTTTTGAAAGATATTGAGGAAGACATAAAAAGATGGAAAAATATTCCATGCTCATGGATTGGAAGAATTAACATAGTTAAAATGTCCATACTACCCAGAGCAATCTACACTTTCAATGCTATCCCGATCAAAATACCGAGGACATTTTTCAAAGAACTGGAACAAATAGTCCTTAAATTTGTATGGAACCAGAAAAGGCCCCGAATCTCCAAGGAACTGTTGAAAAGGAAAAACAAAGCTGGGGGCATCACAATGCCGGATTTCGAGCTGTACTACAAAGCTGTGATCACAAAGACAGCATGGTACTGGCACAAAAACAGACACATCGACCAATGGAACAGAATAGAGAACCCAGAAATGGACCCTCGGCTCTTTGGGCAACTAATCTTTGATAAAGCAGGAAAAAACATCCGGTGGAAAAAAGACAGTCTCTTCAATAAATGGTGCTGGGAAAATTGGACAGCTACATGCAAAAGAATGAAACTTGACCACTCTCTCACACCATACACAAAAATAAACTCCAAATGGATGAAAGACCTCAATGTGAGACAGGAATCCATCAAAATTCTAGAGGAGAACATAGGCAACAACTTCTATGACATCGGCCAGAGCAACCTTTTTCACGACACATCTCCAAAGGCAAGAGAAATAAAAGATAAAATGAACTTATGGGACTTTATCAGGATAAAGAGCTTCTGCACAGCCAAGGAAACAGTCAAAAAAACTAAGAGACAGCCCACGGAATGGGAGAATATATTTGCAAAGGACACCACAGATAAAGGACTGGTATCCAAGATCTACAAAGAACTTCTCAAACTCAATACACGAGAAACAAATAAACAAATCATAAAATGGGCAGAAGATATGAACAGACACTTTTCCAATGAAGACATACAAATGGCTAACAGACACATGAAAAAATGTTCAAAATCATTAGCCATCAGGGAAATTCAAATCAAAACCACACTGAGATACCACCTTACGCCAGTTAGAATGGCAAAGATAGACAAGGCAAGAAACAACAATTGTTGGAGAGGATGTGGAGAAAGGGGATCCCTCCTACATTGTTGGTGGGAATGCAAGTTGGTACAGCCACTCTGGAAAACAGTGTGGAGGTCCCTTAAAAAGTTAAAAATTGAACTACCCTATGACCCAGCCATTGCACTACTGGGTGTTTACCCCAAAGATACAGACGTAGTAAAGAGAAGGGCCATATGCACCCCAATGTTCATAGCTGCATTGTCCACAATAGCCAAATCATGGAAGGAGCCGAGATGCCCTTCAACAGATGACTGGATTAAGAAGCTGTGGTCCATATATACAATGGAATATTACTCAGCTATCAGAAAGAACGAATTCTCAACATTTGCTGCAACATGGACGGCACTGGAGGAGATAATGCTAAGTGAAATAAGTCAAGCAGAGAAAGACAATTATCATATGGTTTCTCTCATCTATGCAACATAAGAACTAGGATGAACAGTAGGGGAAGAAAGGGATAAAGAAAGCGGGGTTAATCAGAAGGGGGAATGAAACATGAGAGGCTATGGACTATGAGATGCAAACTGAAGACTTCAGAGGGGAGGGGGGTGGGGGAATGGGATAGACTGGTGATGGGTAGTAAGGAGGGCTCGTGTTGCATGGTGCACTGGGTGTTATATGCAACTAATGAAGCATCGAACTTTGCATCGGAATCCGGGGATGTACTGTATGGTGACTAACATAATATAATAATAAAATATAAAAAAAATAAAATAAAATGAAATAAAATAAAATAAAGAATTCAAACATTAATTTAATAGACATGAGCATGTATGGATATTTATAGGAAGAGATAAAAATCAAAGTAGTAAGGTGCATAATTTTTGGACAAAATAAAAAACATTAACAAAATACGTCTTTAAAAAGGGTTAGAATTTGTTACATAACACAATATTTGTCTATTAAATTAGTATTCCCATGTGTGTCTTTAAAAATCATTAGAACAGGGGTACATGGGTGGCTCAGTCGGTTAAGTGTCTAACTCTTGATTTCAGCTCAGGTCATGATCTCAGGGTTGTAAGATCAAGCCCCATGTCGGACTCTACACTGGGCTTTGACCCTGCTTAAGATTCTCTCTCTCCCTCTCCATCTACCCCCACCCCAACAAGTCATGAGCTCTTTCTCAATATAAATAAATAAATAAATAATAAATAATAATCATCAGAACATCCTTCTCTATAGTAGAATTGGCTATATTATTTTCTCTCTTCTAACCTGGGTAACATCAAGATCTTAGCTTAACGACAGCTGTCTAGACCTACACCAAATACTTCCTTCCCATTTCACGATAGTTTCCAGGGATAATGTTATTTGCTCTCATGGAAGAATTAGAAGAATGTACTGAATACCAAGAAAGCCAAATAAACCACCAATATATTGTTTATTTCAAGGGCCCTACCACTAACATGTTCATGAAATATGCATAAATTATTTGAGATTATGTAAGGAGTCATTTTCACAGATATTTTAAGATTTTATTTTTTAAGTAATCTCTACACCCAACATAGGAGTTGAACTCACAACCCCGAGATGAAGCGTCACATGCTCTACTGACTGAGCCACCCAGGCACCCCCACAACTATTTGCTAAGAAAAATACACTATTTTGCTAGCCATAGAATCCCTGTTAAGTGTCAGATTGCTAAATACAAATATTTTGCTGGTGACATGTAATTATTAATAGTGTGTGGTGTGTGTGGATGATAGGGCCATGG
This sequence comes from Ailuropoda melanoleuca, assembly GCF_002007445.2. NCBI lineage: Eukaryota > Metazoa > Chordata > Mammalia > Carnivora > Ursidae > Ailuropoda > Ailuropoda melanoleuca. The sequence continues at coordinate 56,723,355 of NC_048233.1, read as the reverse complement.
CAAATAGATTCTGTACAAGATTTTCATATTCTTTAAGAACAATTGGCCTAATGCAATTTTTATTTAAGATGAGTTAGTTTGGGGCACCTGGGTGGCTCAGTCAGTTAAGCGGTTGCCTTCGGCTGGGGTTCGGCTGGGGTCATAATCCTAGTGCTCTGGGATCCAGCCCCACATTGGGCTCCTTGCTCAGCAGGGAGCCAGTTTCTCCCTCTGCCTTTGCCTGAAGTTCTCCCTGCTGTACTCTCTCTCTCCTTCTCTCTTACAAATAAATAAATAAAATCTTTAAAAAAAATAAGATGAATTAGTTGGCACCCATGGTGATCTCTTAAGGAGTAATTCATTTTTTAAAAAAACTTTATCAAAGCATTGAATTAGAAAATACTTTCTGCTCTGAAGGAGGACTTGGATATGATCTTACTAAGGAAAAACTGCTTAGGCCAAGTGCAAAAAGTACAACCTAAAATTTTTTCTAACAAATAAGAAGGATTTTTTTGCTACAGGGCAAACTACTTGTTACTGTAATAAATTAGGTTGTCTTAATAGTCATAGCATTTCAGAGCTGAAAGTAACTTTGTATGCCGTCCCATCCAGTTGCTTGATTACAGAAATAAGAAACGGCATCAGACAGGTTAACTACTTTTCCCAGCAAGGCATCAGAAACTTTGGACTGTCACACCACACAAAATAACAATGTTTCTAGTTATCATGATGCTTTATAATCATGCTTCTCACACATTTTCAGTGTGCCCTCAGCCACACTTCTTCAGTCAGTGGCTCTTTAAACTGTGCAGTACAGGTCAGAACTCATTTTACATATTTTAAAAAACTGGTCTGAAAGTGAGGTTTGAAATTAAAGGTGGCAAATGTTAACTATGCTATTTTGATTTATGGAAATGACAAAGGGCCTAAGGCTGGGAGAGAGGTAAAATTTTATTCATAAAGTTGAATAGTAGGCTTAACTCTCGGCATTGACCTTCTTAATACTCTTGTATTTAAGGTATTCTGTGCTATTAGGGGAGACTCATTTGTAAAATTCCAGTTACAATTCTCTGCCTCAATGTCCTGAAATCTTTTAATCTGTCAACCAACATCAAAAGATATTTTTAAGCATCTATTTTTGTGCTCAGAAAGGTGCCGTTAAAGTTATAACAGAAAGTAATTTAAACAGGATCCCTGCTCTCTTAGAGTATACAGTCTAGTAGGGGATCATAAAATAACAAAAAGCCATTGCTACATAATTTTATTTGGAATCTGATAAAAAGTACATTGTACTGTGGTAGTGTATAGGAAGGGTACTGGATTAGCAAACTCCTCCTAAAATAACGGTGCATAGCAAGCCATCGAAAAATTCTGTGGCTTGATTTCTATTTCCACCTATGATGGAATCGCTGATTTTGGAATAGCTGGCCCAATTTAAGTACGCACAAAGCTGTATTAAAAATATAAGGCAGGGACTTCTGGGGAAGAGGATGGAGTAGGAGGATCCTAAGCTCACCTCCTCCTGTGGGTATCACTAGATAACACCCACATCAGTATAAATAACCCAGAAAATGACCCAAAGACTGGCAGAGTAGGTTCCACAACTAAATATAGCGAAGAGGCCACATGGAGGAGGGGAGGAAGGGTGGAGATGTGGAAGGGAGCCAAATGAACTCACAGACTGTCCATGGGAGGGAGGGACACAGCAGGCACGGAGATGGGAGAGGAGCAGAGCCCCACTCCAGGTGTGGGAGACCAACACGGAGAAGATGAATGCCTGTAACATTTGGCTTTGGAAACCAGATGGACTTAACAATCAGTGGAGCTTAATACCTGGAACTTCAAAAATTGGCTGTCTCAGCTCTGGGAGACTTAGGAGGGAAGATGCCTTTAAAGAGACAGCACAACAAAGAACATACAACATAGCAGCAGCAGTTTGAAAAAATGTCTGAGTTATATGGAAGGAGATTTATTTACTAATCTCAGAGCCTGTTCTGGAGGGGCAGGGATCTTTGGGGAACTTCTCCAAGAACAAAAGAACTGGTAGGTGCCATTTCCCTCCCCTCCCCCACAAGTGTTGGCCAGGATGTGGAGAGAAAGGAACCTTCATGCACTGTTGGTGGAAATGCAAAATGGTGCAGCCATTGTGGAAAACAGTATGGTGGTTCCTAAAAAATTAAAAATAA
>NC_048233.1:56663196-56721090 GCF_002007445.2 Ailuropoda melanoleuca | reverse complement strand
TAAGTCAGTCAGAGAAAGACAAATACCATATGATTTCACTCATATGTGGAATTTACGAAACAAAACAAAGAAAAAAAAGAAACAAACCAAAAAAGAATGTACAGAATGGTTGAATCACTATATTGTACACCTGAAACTAATATAACAATGTATGTTAACTGTACTTGAATCACATTTTTTTTTAAAAAGATAAGGCAATGTTTTCAAGGAATTGGACAATAGATCCAAGCCCTGATAAGATCCAAGGAATCAAACAGAATTTGGAAATTGAATCCTTCACATGTAGAGGGACTTGGGCAACATTCTAGGCTTTCAGAAATGTTCCCTGGTGTTCCACAATTTCAGGTGGCCAACCACTAAATGAACTGCATACTATGATAAAACCAGCCCTCTTCTGAGGAAGAAAAAAAGACTGTAAAATCTTTACAATATAAATCAACCAAATGTGCTTAGAGCACATTTAAAAAACAAGCCAATTGTGAAAAAAAAAAAAAAACAAATACAGGACATGGGCTGCCATCATCAACAATTAAAATAATCAGACAAAATAAATGAAATGTCTATTTTTAGATATTGGACAATGACAATATTGACTGAAATCTTTGAATTAACAAATGAGACGACCTCTATTATTGTCCTTTATTTAAGATTATTTATTTTATATTATTGTCCTATCTTTCTGTATGGAAGCACACTATGGCTTAAGGGGAGCTAGATGAAAACTAAGTAGAGCGTGGAAGTCAGTAAGAGGCAGATATCAAAAGACAGATATCAGAGTTGGAGGGAGCTAGGATTTATAGAGAAAAATATCAGGGAAGAGAAGCTGTAGAAAGAAAGTTTCAGAAATTTTCACGGATGTCCCTTTAGGTTTTGGCTGTAAACGTGGCAGAATATGCCACCTCACAACCCACCATTTTGGCTTGAGGACTGTTTTGAGCTAAAGTCATTTGATAAGAAGCAGATACAAGGAAAGTGCCCTGCCCTCCCCCATTTGCCTAAAAGCAGGATATAAATTTCAAAGCTATCCTTCTTTCCCTCTCTATCAGGAAGAATAAAGGCTAATCCCTGGGGACACTGCAGGCCCTTATCAATGGAGAAGGTGCAGACTTAAGTGTACATAACAAAGTTTACTCTTGTTTACCAGGCTTTTCCTCATTTTCCCCAGGTTCCTTCCATGCATACATGAGATGTACTGCTAATAAACTTTTGTTTCTTTTCCTCTTGTTAATTTGTCTTTTGTTATGATGACTCCAGTCACGACCTCAGAAAAGTATAGGAAGAATATTTTTTCCTTATAGCTAAATAATAGCTATGCCTTTGTAGACTAAGATCACACAAGGCCAGTTAAATAACAACTGGAATTCTACAGGATGACCAATTCACCCAGGGCTGGGAGATGTTCAAATTCTGAACAGCTGGAGTGGTGCTTCAAACCTCAGAATTGTCACATCGTAATTGTAGGGTTCAGCCATACCACATACTTTAACCAAGCCAGTATAAGCATGCTCGGGAACATAGAGAAATAAATGAACAGACACAAGAGAGAAATGGAAGATATAAAAATGCAGGAAATAGAACTGCTAAAAAATTACACTTCTTAAAATCATTGGATGAGTTTATCAATAGATAGGACCCCACAGACCAAAAGATTAGTGAACCTGAAGTTAGAAAAATGAAAAAGAAAAAAAAAAAAGCCGTCTGTAAGATAATAAAGCATTCTAATACATGTGTACCCGAAATCACAGAAGGAAATGAGTAAAGGTAGGCAGCAAAGATATTTGAAGAAATAATGTTCATTTACTTTTTCAACTTTCACGAAAACTATAAATCCAAAAAATCCAAAAATCCACAAATTCAGTTTAATAAAAGTGAAGCAGGGTAAGCATAAGGAAAAAAATACCAAGGCAGTACATATTCAAATGGATGAAATATAGTCATAAAAAGAAAATCATATGAATCAGCCAGAGAAAAGAGACAAATTATTTGCAGAGGAAGAAATGTTAAGAATTGCTGCTTACTTATCAGAAACAATGCAAGGACAAAGAAAATAATCTATCTTTAACTTACTAAAAAAATTATGTCAATGTTAAATTCTTTATCCAATGAAAGCAGCATTTATAAATGAAGCTGAAACAAAGACTCATTGCAGACCAAAGACTACCTAAAGAATTTGTCTTCAGAAAACTTGCACTTTGAGATGTGTTAAATGAAGCACCTTACACTGAAGAAAATTGAAGAAAGCTGGAAACTTTGTTGTACATAAAGAAATAAACGGTACTAGAAACGGCAAAATCATACAAAAATAAATATATAATTTCTTCATCTTTCTTCAAAAATCTTCAAAATATAATTCAAATAAAATTAATATAAATACATTTTGGAACTTATACATATAGAATTTTTTTAGGAGGGGTGGGAGAGGGTGGGAGAGAGAGAATCTTAAGCAGGCTCAACGTCCAGCATGGAACCCATCGTGGGGCTTGATCTCATGACCCTGAGATCATGATCTGAGCCAAAATCAAGAGTTGGACACTTCACTGACTGAGCCGCCCAGGTTCTCCACATTTAGAATTTTAATGTTTGATACATAACTCTAAGGATAGAAGGGACACATGGAATTAATCACATTGTTGTTAGTTTCCTACAAAATACATTAAATAGTGTGATATTGTTTAAAAATAAGCTGGTATGATAAAAATGTAGTTTCAAGTACATTTTTAGAGCAATGGTGTAAAATATAGCATAAAAATATAGCTAATAAACTAACAGTGGAGATACAATGGAAGTTAAAAATCTTAATATAATTAATTTAAAAATAAGGCATAAAAATAGGGAAAATGGACCAAAGAATAACTGAAGAAATTAGACAACAAATAACAAGACTACAATTTAAACAAAACTACATCAATATTTATATTAACTGTAAGTGGTCTGAACACATCTTATTTACAACCTGGATAAAAAAGTGAGATGAAAGTGTATGTTTTCTAAACAAGAAGCACTTAAATAGAAATTCAAAGAGGAGTTAGAACTACATCATGCAAATAATCTTCATAAGAGAGCTTTCATGGCTATATAAATATCAAATATAAATTAAATACATGTATGCTTCAAAGGGCAATATCAAAAAAGTAAAATGCAACCCAGAGCAGGGGTGAAAATATTACAAAACTGATAAGGTACTTGTATCTACAAAGAACTCTTAAAACTCAATAACAAAAATACAAATAATCCAATTTTTGGAAGCAGCCAAAGAATCTGAATAGACATTTCTTGAAAGAAGATATAAAGATTGTTCACACAAGAAGCGGCTCAACATCATTAGTCATTGTGTAAATGCAAATCAAAAGCATAGGGAAATACCTCTTCATACCACGAGGGTGGCTATAATGGAAAAGCCACATATCAGTAACTGTTGGCAAGGATGCAGAAACATTGGAACACTGTACATTGCTAGTGGAAACAAAATGATGCAGGGACTTTGGAGAACAGTCTAGCAGTTCCTCAAATAAACACTGAGGATCATGTAACACAGCAATTCCACTCTCAGGTAAATATTAAAGAGAAAAACATATGACTGCACAAAAACATGCATATGAATATTGATAGCAACATTAAACATAAGAGTCAACAGATAGAAACAAATGAATTGTCCACTAACTGATGAATGGATGAACAAAATGTAATATAGACATGCAGTGGAATATTATGTATTCTTAAAAAGAAAGAAATACTGAAAAACTTTGTAATGTGGATGAACCTTGAAACTTTATGATGAGTGAAAGAAACCCACTCCCAAAGATTACATATGGTATGATTCCACTTAAATGAATAGCCAATGCTATGGAGACGTAAAGTAGGTAAATATTTGGTTTTGGCTGGGGTCAGATAGAGGAAGAAAGAGTGATAGCTGAAGAGTAAGTCTTTTTTGAAGTGATAAAAATGTCCTAAAATTGACTGTAGTGATGGTTGCCCATATCTGTGAATATACTAAAATCATTATATATTTTGAGCAAATACCAAAAATTATTTTCACAAATTCAGTTTAGTTAATATTTTGAAATTATTTTCCAAATTGGTCTTTAAGAAATACAGGTGCTATATCCATCAACTTATAGTAACTTTTTTTCTGTTATATGTTTTATTCAGATCAATGTATATACGTTTAGATGATTTTTGATTGTTTAAAAATATTAAACATGAAATACTATACTCACCAAATAGATAATTTTTAATATGATTGCTAAGTATAGAGAAGGCAATTTTTTTGTCCTTTGAGGAGCCTGAACCTATGCTCCAAAGAGTGCTGAATGTCTTCTGGAACTAGACTACTGAATTCCATCTCTCTGGACACGCTTTTTTTTTTTTTTTTTTTAATTGTTGTCTCTGAATCAAGCCAAGAATCAGAATTAATCCTGGGTCTTTTGCTAGGACTATTAGGAAAAAGGAATACTTTTTTCTGACAAAGTTATACAGTAGGTAAGTGTTCTATATCTGGTCGACAACTTTGCTACAATTCTAGGAAGTTCTGCCAAGAAAATGTGGAGTGACATGTAGAGAAAAAGAATAAATGAAAATTAATTTCTTTCTTTCTCTTTTTTTCTTTGTTTCTTTCTTTTGTTCAAGATTTATTTATTTATTTCAGAGAGAGAGGGAGAGCAGGGGAGGGGCAGAGGGAGAGAGAACGAGAGAATCTTTAAGCAGACTCCACACTGAGCACAGAGCCCAATGGGGTCTTGAACTCACAACTCCGAGATCAAGACCTAAGCCAAAGCCAAGAGTCCTACACTCAATCAACTGCGCCATCCAGGCACCGCCAAATGAGAATTTCATTGAAATTCTTCATTTAGAAGTACCTGAGGCCAGATATACCCTGCTTGACCCCTGGAAATTCCCAATCACATGAATTAATATTTTCCCCTGTTTGCAAAAATTATTTTGACCTGAATATCTGTCATCTGTAACCAAGTGTCCTGATATCAAATGCAGTATTGAACGAGATGGCTCATAGGACTCTTTTTCTTCTTTTAACATACTATTATTTCTTGAATATAAAACAAACGTTAAAAGGAAATCCAAAACTATTTTGGTGAAATACACTATCTACTTTCTAAAATCTACTATTTTGAAAGATAACCTTTCATTCAAAAAATGTTTTTGAATATTTAAAACCATTCACAAAATTAAAGAAACACCTTTTCTTATGTGATGATTTCACTTTGAATATTGATTCTTTGGGGAAAAAGGAAATATACATTTAAATGGAGAACAAAATTTGTTGAAGGTCTTACTACTGCCCTCAATGATTCAATATAATTTGCATCTAGATTATTGAAATAGCCTCCTTACTAGACTTCCCACTTTAGCCCTTGCTTCTCTGTATTCTAATCACAAGATTGACCAAGTAATTATTTTTAAATGTAGTTCTTTGTAATTTTTTTGCTCAAAATTCTTTGCTTAAAAACATCTAAATGATTTTCCATCTCTCTCAAGAGTAAAAGACAAAAATCATAGTTGATGGCCTATATGGCCCTGCATTATTGCATTCACCTGCACTCCACCCACGTCTGTATTTTCTTTCTTTTTTTTTTTTAAGATTTTATTTATTTATTTGACAGAGAGAGAGAGACAGCCAGCCAGACNTTGTGTTCCCTCTCTCGCTGGCTGTCTCTATCTCTGTCAAATAAATAAAATAAAATCTTAAAAAAAAAAACATCTAATGATTTTCCATCTCTCTCAAGAGTAAAAGACAAAAATCATAGTTGATGGCCTATATGGCCCTGCATTATTGCATTCACCTGCACTCCACCCACGTCTGTATTTTCTTTCTTTTTTTTTTTTAAGATTTTATTTATTTATTTGACAGAGAGAGAGAGACAGCCAGCCAGACAGGGAACACAAGCAGGGGGAGTGGGAGAGGAAGAAGCAGGCTCCCAGTGGAGCAGGGAGCCCAATGTGGGGCTCAATCCCAGAACCCCAGGATCACGCGGAGCTGAAGGCAGACGCTTAACGACTGAGCCACCAGGCGCCCCCACGTCCGTATTTTCTATTCTCATTACCTGCTGTATTTTCTCTATCTCACCACAATCTGAGATGCTATATGTTGCTGCTTGTGTATTTATTGTCTGTCCCTCCCTGTTCGCTTACATCTGCCAAAGATTGTAGGCTCCACGAAGCCACTGAGGTCAGAGGGTCGTGTCTGTTATTTTCATTGCTATATTCTCTGTGCCTAGAACATCATCCTGTTGTGGAAACATTATTTTTTGAATGATTGAAAACAAGGGTAGAAGAGTGAATTAATGTGTGAAAATGTTTGTTATGCTGTGGTAAGCAGAACAATTAACAGATTTTAGTTATATGAATGCTAGTATTTGAAATGAGTTAATAAAAATGAATAGGGGCACCTGAGTGGCTCAATTAAGCCTCTGACTCTTGATTTCGGCTCAGGTCATGATATCTGGGTTCTGAGTTGGACCCCAGCATTGGGCTCTGTGCTCAGTGTGAGTCTTCTTGAGATTCACTCTCTCCCCTGGCCCTTCTCCCCCATAAATAAATAAATAAATAAATAAATAAATAAATAAATAAATAACTTTTGAAAAAATGAATAAAATGAAAATTTTAAATTAAAAAAATGAAAAAATAAATTAATATAAAGATAGATTATTCTGCAATCCTTTTTTTAAGATTGATCGTTTGACTGACTTGGGAGAGAGAATGGGAGAGAGAGCGGGAGTAGGAGCAGGGGGAGGGGCAAAGGCAGAAGGAGAGAGAATCTCAGGCCTACTCTGTGGTGAGTGCTGAGCCTGGGTCAAGGCTCGATCTCAGGACCTTGAGATCATGACCTGAGCTGAAACCAAGAGTTGGACGCTTAACAGACTGAGCTACCCAGGTGCCCCCCACCTGTTTTTTTAAAAGAGTTATTTATTTTCATTCTGCAATCTTCTGACCACATTAGATCACTGGCATGTATGATATCTTTATGAAATGGGACTCAGCTGTCTATTTATGTAAAAAAAAACAACCAAAAACCTGAGTTTTGGACCACAGATCTTTGGTGAAACCTATATGTAACATCAGGGAAATACATTTTAAAAATTGAATTAATAATACCTGTCTTAAAAATATCTTTTAGGAACATGTATTCTGAAGTATGCTTCCAGTAAAAAATGTTCTTGTTAAAAAAAATAACTTTAACTGAGGGTATTTGTTTAAAATAAAGCATATCCAACGGGAGGTGGGGGGTGATGGGTGAAATAGGTGAACATTTATCACGATGAGCACTGAGTAATGTATTGAAATGTCGAATCACTATATTGTACACCTGAAACTAATATAACACTCTGTGTTAACTATACTGGAATTAAAATAAAAAGCTTAATAAAAGAAGATATTGTGAACATGTTGGCATTCTGTATTACGTAATGCTACACCTTTTTAAGTATCACCTTTAAAATTGTGGCTTTTGGTATACATCCCCAGTGCTTTATATTTAGGGAACTCACCTGATTCCTTAGCCTGCTTTCTATGGGTCTCTTCTACGGGAATAGATTTTCAATTAAGATTTTACAAGATGCCCAAACTACTGAAGAGAAAATGTGAAATCTTTCTACTCTCCCACCAGAACCTTAAGTTGTATTTGGTTGATGTTCATTTTACCTAGTTAACAACAATTTCGTGGTCACTCTCAAGAGAATCACACAAGGCATGGCCCCGTCTGACCTCCCTGGCATGTAGGGTGTACTCTACCCCACTCTCTGGGCTAAGCTTCACTTCCATCTTCCTATTTTATACAGATTTCTTCATGCAGGACAAAACTAACGCTACTAAAATTCACATTACTTATATATTGCTAAGCATAAAGTCTAAGTTTACTCAAGCCAATTAGTCAAAATTATAGGCTATAATCATTCCTAAACATTATAAGTAATACTTACAGTTTTTGATAAGCAATGAAATGACTAAAGAATCCTCCACAGCTCTGAAACCTACAGTTTTTGCTACAACTCAGCAATCACTCAGATGAAGAGGTCTTTTCCTTCTTTATGCATAGTTAGCTTTGGAATTAATAGTCTTCCTTATAGAAATGAACCACTTATACAGAAGGTTAGGGAACCCTCTCAGGGACATCTCAGAAAAAAAATCTGTGCAATTACTGGGAATGAGAAATATTTCTTTATTTTTGCACAACTTTTTGTGCCATAGTTTCTATGGCTTCAAAATGAGTAACTATAAGAATCAAATGAGATATTTTGTAGAATTGCAGATTAAATTGCAATTCATATCCAAAGTAAAGGACCATTAGGTATGTCAAAGACAAAAATTAAACAAGTAGGGAAATTGATTTTATCAAGGCTATTGTCATAGGATGAGGCCCCATATCCAAAGATTAGAGTGTCTTGGTGAGGTGGTTTTGCCTCATACTTTCATAGGGAGGAGTATACAGATGGTTATAGAAGAGTGATTAATAAGGGCAGCCTTAATCTCAGTCAGCTGAAGAGAAAATGCTTATCATTGTGTCTAGCTGGTTAGAGGGAATCAAACAGTTCAGCTAGTCTTTTACAAATCCCTTTCATGGGGGGTTAATGATTGCACTGTGCCTAGTGCATAGAGATCATTTAATATGATTTCTCTGTCATTATCGTTGGCGTATATCATAACTTTAGGAAATCAGGTCCTGAGTTAGGTTCTCTCTCTCTCTCTCTCTCTCTTTTTCACTCTCTCTCTCTCTTTTTGCTAACTGACAGGGCAGAGAATAAACTGTCTACTTGGCTTGTATGGACAGAGTAGTGTCCTCCTCATGGATTCACTCCCAGGGATTCTATGACATGCTGTCACCTGGCTGATCCTTACTCCTAGATATGAGTCATCGGAGAGTTAGTTGCCTATAAGCCTTGTTTCTCTAGATATCCGAAGCATTTGCGTAAGTGTCAGTATCTTCCCAGGACATACTTTCATTTCTCACTAACCTAGTAATTTATCTACACTTATTTCTCTGAGTGATTCTGCCAGTGAATTAGGAACTATATGTGCTAGGAGACAGCTTAACTGCCTACAGTCAATTCAATAAATAAATAAATAAATAAATAAATAAATACAGCTCACTTTATAGATGTAAATCATTGTCATGATTCTATTTGAATGCACCTTGTTTGCTTTAAGTTGTTTAATCCAGCATAGACAGTGATTCAACCAGCAGGTTGCTCTTGAATAGCCTAGGATTGCAGGCTGAAATTATTCTGCAGAATAAATTTCTCTTAATGTTTTTTTATCCTAAGTAATATTAATTTTTACAACTTTCATTTAAAAAATGGGTAATGTAATGTCACACACATACCATTTTCTCAGCTGCAATTTTCAAAAGAATGAGTTCTATAAAAATGTTCCCCAAAGGGGTAACTATAGTTTGTTTAAATTAGTTTTAAAATAGATTTTAAAATATAGTTTTGAATCACTTCCTGTCTCTCTGCAACTACGATCACATTTGCAACATCTTCCACATTAGTATAAGTCAATTTCTGGCTTGCCTTTGGAGAATTATCATGATTAAAGACTCTCATTCCGACATGACCCTCATTCACAACAGAGCAAAATTTGTCAGCCCCAAGGTTCCTCATTAAATCTTCAAATCACTTTACAAGTAGAATTTAAATTTTTATTTAAATAAATTGTTCTTCAGATATAAGGTTGTATTATGCACATAACTTAGTGAAATGAAAGCCAACAATTATTTTATAATTAGGAAGTTTTGAGTTGCTTTAAAACTAACATGAAAATTGGACTGAGATGTTCACATTACAGTGCTGTCATTTCTGGGTATTATAGCATTTGGATGAGTGAGTTATTTTTTTGTATTTCAATTTTTTGATAGAATATAAAATATGGCAGTATAAGATACAAAATTAAATAGTACAAGTAATGCAACATAATTATAATGTGAATGGCACAAATAACGCTTGTTTGGGTGCCTGCGTGGCTCAGTTGGTTAAGCACCCAACTCTTGGTTTTGGCTCGGGTCATGATCTCAGGATTCTGGGATCCAGCCCCGTGTCTGACTCTGAGCTTAGTGCAGGGTCTTCTGGAGATTCTCTCTCTCATCCCTCTCCCTCTGCTTCTCCCCTTGCTCTCTCTCTCTCTAAAATAAATAAAATCTTTAAAAAAAGCCCACCCCCCCACACAAAAACAAATAATGCTTGCTGCTTTTTCTCTCTATATAGAGTATATAGTATATAAGTACACACAGTACAAAGAGTACATATAGTACATATAGTATATATAGTTCTATAGTATGTGTATATACATATATATAAAACATCAACTCTTATGTATATAAGAGTTATATGTAACAGTATGAATAACATGAATAATAAATCATGATTTCTATGCACTAGGCACAATACAATCTTATTTATACATTATATATAGTGTGTATATATATATACATATACACACACACACACAAATAGTTGTTATAGTATATATAAATAATTCATAAAATCTCTATATAAAACTTCTCTTGCTTGGGAGGGGCCACATAATATAACACCGACCCTGACTACTTGAGTGAAGTTATAAAAATGCTATTATTCTTATAAACTGTTAATACAGTTTCCCAATCATATGCACTCTTAACACTTTTACAAATAGACTACTTTTGGCAATAAATTTAAGAAAAGGAATGGGTATTGTAAATAAATAAAGAAGGTAGGTTAGATAATTTCTAAAAAGAAGTTGAAACACAATCTTTTGTTTGGAATTAAAAAAAAAAACACCTTTGAATTGAATCAAAGAATGTTAGGAGATGTAAATTTACTCTTGACAAAGACAGAAAATTTTATTGGGACACAGTATTTTTGTAAGCACTGCTGAGCTCTGGCATGAAGTTGCCATGAAGACAAGTGAGGCTTATCTCCCTGTACATTTTGAAGGAAATGGGATTTCTGGCTGCTGTTTGTCAACAGACACTCTCATTCATCTACACATGGCAGCTGTGGTAGACCAGATTTTTGATCTATAGATCAATTTTAGGAGAATTCACATCTTTATCACGTTGAACTTCCAATTGAGCATAATATGTGTCTCCATATTCATAGGGACTGTTTAATTTCTTTTATCAGTATTCATATTTTTCAGCACAGAGACCTTACATATGTTTTTTCTTTGATTTTAACTAATATTACTTTTTTCAGATGCTTTAACTGTTATTTTAAAAATTTGGTTTCCGAGGCGCCTGGGTGGCACAGCGGTTAAGCGTCTGCCTTCGGCTCAGGGCGTGATCCCGGCGTTATGGGATCGAGCCCCACATCAGGCTCCTCCTCTATGAGCCTGCTTCTTCCTCTCCCACTCACCCTGCGTGTTCCCTCTCTCGCTGGCTGTCTCTATCTCTGTCAAATAAATATATAAAATCTTTAAAAAAAAATTGGTTTCCATTTAAATTGCCAGTATGTAGAAATACATACAATCAACTTTTTGTGTGTGTTGACATTGTATCTATAATCTTCCTTAACACACATTAATTTTAAGTGTATTTTTTGATTAGTTGAAATTGTCTAGATATACAACCATAATATCTGTAAATAGAAAAAAAAATATTTCTTCATTTCCAATCTATGTAACTTATATTTCTCTTTCTTGTCTTATTGCATTGACTAAGACTTCTGGTACAACGTTAAATCGGAATGAAGTGGACATTTTTGCCTTTCTCCCAACTTTCTGGATTTACTCTTACTCCGCATTTACTCTTTAATGAAATATGATGTTGGCTAGTTTTTTGCAGATGACCTTTATCTACAAAGGGATGGTTTCTTTGTATTCTTAGTTGCTGAGATTTTTTTTTATCATAAATGGATATTACATTTTATGAAATGCTTTTTCTGCATTAATTGATAGGATCATGTATTTTTTTCCTTCTTCACACTATTATTACATAAGTTTACATTGGTTAAATTTTCACACAGTCAATTACCTTTCCATTTTTGGGGTAAATTTTACTTGATCATGGTATATTTTTCTCTTCATACATTGCTAGATGTTTTGTTGTTGTTGTTTTGTTTACATATTGTTGAAGGTTTTGTGGCCATAGTAACGGGATATTAGTCTGTAGTTTTCTTTTTTGTACTGTCTTTAATTTTGATGTCAGTGTTATTCTGAACTTATAAAATGAGATGGGAAGTTTTTATTTTTTATTCTTCCATTTTCTAGAAGAAATTGTTTAGAATTAGTGCTATTTATCTTTAAATGTGTGATAAAATTTGTCAGTGAAATCATCTGGGTCTTGTTTTTAATTTGAAGGATTATATATGAATTCATTTTTAATTTATATGAATATTAATGTCATCTATTTTTCCTTCATTAAATTTTGATATTTTATAGTTTTTGAGGCTTAGGCACATTTTTATAAGTTGTCAAATTTGTATGTGTAGAGTCGTCTGTAGTTTCCTATATCATCCTAAGGGTCTGTAGGAATGTCCCTTCTTTCAAAACTCACAAATAATTTGTATCTCCTCTCCTTTCTATTTGTAAGTTTTCCTAGATATTTATCATTTTTGTTTTATCTCTATAATAAATTGACTTTCTTTTTTCACTTATTTTTCCCTTTGGTTTCTTTCTGTTTCACATTCACTGTTGTTTATTATCTTTATCACTGTCTTAAGTCTTCCAATTTGGGTTTTTTTGTTTGTTTGTTGTTTGTTTGTTTTTCTTTAGTTTCTGAAGGTGGAGACTTAGATTCTAGAAGCAGCTTTTAGAAACAGGTCCACTTCTTTAAACTTGCTGATTTTCTCTCCATGATTTCTATCTTTTACTGGAAAAGGAGTTTCAATGTTTCTCAACTACAATTATAAATTTGTTTTTGATACTTTTCATTGCTATCTTCCATGAAATTCTGGTAGTAGGTTGCTTTACAATTTAAGTTCAGGTTGGAATTATATCTGATTGATGTCATCCTGCCACGAATATTGTGGCTGGGTTCAGAGTATAAGTTTCTTCTTAGCATGGACACGAATAGATACTTAATGGAACAAGGAGTTGATTGTGTTGGGTTTCTCTGTTGTCCTCCAAATTTATTTACCTCTTCTGTGATCCAGAAAAGTGAACTCTGAGCTGCATCATATGGGCTGGACTAATGGGAGGAATCTGGAAGAACATTAGTGGATGTGGAAGGAGAGACTTTCAGATACTGATCCCTGCACTCTGTTTTTGATATTCCCTTCCTGCCTTGCTGAGGGCCTGATAGTTATTATATTCTAAGATACCATCTTCTGTGGGATACATCCTCCTTCATTTTTCTCTATATTATCCCTGTTTCCTCTCCTTTCTCCTCCAGGCCTAGATGTGATAAAGCGTAGGAACAAGGCACAAGAAAGTTGCAAGAAATGCATTAAGTGAATGATTAATTAATAAAAGGCCAACATCATATGTACCACACACTAATATCAAAATATGACCAATCATGGAAAAATCTCTGCAAGAGTCCAGAAGATTCCCTGGGATTTGGGAGTGTTCTTAGATAGTTTTGTAATATTATAGTGGGTAATTAATAGTTAGGTTTAAAAATAATAATTTGTTATCACCTAATTTTTTTTCTCTATCTCTCCCATGATCATACAGTAACAAATAGACCATTTTTATTGTCACTGCTTATTTTTCTTACCAACGAAGTTTGCTAAGCTAGACAGCTGAGGTCATCCGGAATTCCTGAAATGTAAGATCACTTCACTTTTCTTTCTGATGTGATATATCTCACATCTCTGTGTGAACTGCTCTGTGACTTTTGATGCAGAAGTTATCACTCAAGCCAGGGATGTAGTCATTCTAGAGGTGTTACAGTTAGAGAACTTAAAAAGAAATCTGTTTGGATACGGGCAAATGGAATTTTATTCTTATAGTATTGCTGTGCACAAAATATTCACTTGCTTGTGTGTTTCATTCAATTACTTTCTGTATAATAAATGAAAAATTCAAACCAACTAAAGAAGAAAAAAGTGTGGGGAACAGACTCTTAGACAGATTTTTCGGAGCAGATACTGAAGTAATCTTTAGTTGTGCTATAGTTGTATTTCACCATTAAACTTGCTTTCCATACAGTATATACTAGTTTCTTATAGTGTAATCTTACTTGCCATGCATTAATTATGTTTGAAATATAGTTTCCTAATATTCTAATCACATTTGAGGTCGACAAATGTGCCTCAAATGTGCCTCTTCTACAAATCGCTTTTCAACAATTTTCTAATTATGTTTCAAACCCCTGGACATCCAGCCCAACTCTTGGCTACCACTCATGAATCAGTATATACCCAGACCTTTCTCTTTCCATGTAAAGTGAATCACCAGATACATTGTTCTGCCCTCTAGAAAAATTTCTCTTCAAGACTGTGCTATAGGAACGTCCCAGAAAATCCCATGATTCACCTATCGGACCCTGCCAAAGTCTTCAAGAGTACCTCTATCTGTCATTGACACTTCATGCGCCATTATGTCAGCTAGATCATATGGCTTAAGTGACAGAAAAATAGATCTGCTGCAGAGCCTTCCTTTGATCTGATCTTCATTCAAAACCAGCAGCTTTTTGGGTCACTTGTAAATGGGCCAGATTTAGCACACCGAGAAGAGGAATATGTTGTCTCTATAAGCTATCGGGCCCCACTAGTTGTTGTGCTTTGTTTTTGTTTTTAAAAGCAGCCAGATCTAGCAACTTGTTTTTCACCTTAGAAGGGATGCCCCATACCACTTGGCCCCTAACAATTCCACTAGGGTAGAAGGCCCATGAATTTTTATTGGATTTATTTCTCAGTTTCTGACATGCAAATGTCTTACTAATAAGTCTAAAGAGTTGTTACTTTTTGAACACTAGGTAAAATCAACCTACTTTCATGTAATGGACCTGTATGATGTCTTGTGGATGATAAGGGCAGTTAAGTCTCTTGTGGAATAAATTATGATATAGGGCTGCAAAGTGGATACACCTTTGTGATAAAACAGTGAAGTTTTATTTCCAGCCTTGCCAACTAAAAGGAAACTGTTTTTGGTGTTCTTTACCAGAAAATATTGAGAAAAAAAGAAATTTGCCAATTCAACAGTTACATATCAGGTACAAGGAAAAATATTAATTTACTCGAACTATGAAACCACATCTGGAAGAGCAACGAACTTGGACGTTTAGAACCCAGTAAAGTTTACAATAACCTGCATCAATCTCCAAGACCCACCTATTTTCTAAACAGGACAAATTGGCAGATTTGAATGAGGATGTAATGGGAATGCACCCTTCAAGTCATTGATGGTGGCATTAATCTCTGCAGTCCTTCCAGCTACATAATATTACTTTTGGTTTATTTACCTAGGTAGAGGCATTTCTAATGGCTTCCACGTGGCCTTTCTCAATGTAATAGCCCTTATATCACAGGTTAGGGAACATACGTGGAAATTCTTAAAGTTGCTAAGCATGTCTCTTCTAATTATGCATTCTGGCACTGAGAAATAACCACATGAGGGATTTGTGGACACACTCGATCCAAATTGAGATAAACTTGAGTGACATTTTGGATCTCCTGGATTTAGCTTCACTTCAGAACCTATGTCTGGTAATCTCTTAAAAATCTGATTATCTCCTCCCCCACAGCCCCGGCCGCCAACAGTCACCTAGTAAAAGGCCATACGTCTCTTTGGGGAAGGCTGGGAGAAAGATTAACAGTATAAAATTTGGCAGGGACCTTCCTGAAGGGGATTTGACCTCCCTTCATTCAAGGGATTATAGGTCTATAAACTGGCTCAACTCTGGAACTATCAGGATCCTATTCTTTCCCAGTGATTATCCTCATTTATTCTATTTGTGTTGTAATGCAGTTGCTTGCAAGATGAGACTCTGGGTGGGTTTTTAGAATGGTCAGCTCTGCGGCTACAGGAGATAAGATTTCTTTCAGGGAAGTTAAAGACATTTTCAGGTTTGTAAGGAATTTAAACTGGGAATTTGAATCCCTGAACTCATTATTTTCTTTTCCCACTTTCTCCAGTGCAATTATGAGAAACCAGAAATCTCATTATACCCATTAATTTGACAAACACGTTCTAAGATATCAAATACATAGCCAGTCAGAATATGAGTTTTATGAATTTTTGATTAAGAGTATCCAATATGGTTGTTGGTGGATCTCTATTGACCCATCATGCAATGGACTATCAGTACGTTCTTTACCATTAAAAATAGAGCCATTTATGCCCTTAATATAATTAGACTAGAGAACTAATTCCAGATACTCCAGAACCAATTCAGAAAACTCATCACTAAGATTCTATTCCTGTAGAACCACTCATATCAAGTCTGTATCTCTCAGGGTTCTCCAGAGAAACAGAACAAATAGGATATAGGCTTTTGATTTGAAATAGTTTTTTTTTTTCTGTTTTAATGTAGGTATTTACTTGTACAGATTTTTTAAAGTTTTTAAATTCCAGCTACTTACATACAGTGTAATATTAGTTTCAAGTGCACAACATAGTATTCAAAACTTCCACACGACATCCAGTGCTCATCACAGCAAGTGAACTTTTTAATCCTCATCACCTATTTCACCCATTTCCCTCTCCAGCCCCCACCTCCCCTCTGGTAACCATTAGTTGGTTCTCTATAGTTAAGAGTGTTCCTTGATTTCTTTCTTTCTCTCTCTTTCCTTATGCTTGTTTTGTTTCTTAAATTCCACATGAGTGAAATCATATGGTATTTGTCTTTCTGTGACTGACTTATTTACCTCTATGCATCATTTTAACTGGATCCTAATAGTTTTGGTATGTTGTTTTTTCATCCTAATTCGCCCTAACATATTTTCTAATTTTTCTTCTGATTTTTTTCTTTGACCTACTGGTTATTTAAGAGTGTATTGTTTAATTTTTACATATTTATGAATTCACCAAATTTCTTTGCTATTTCTGCTAGAATTTTATTCTATCATGGTTGAAGAACTTTATATGATTCTACTTATTTTAAATTTATTTATTCTAATTTTATGACCTAAGTATGGGTTCTATCCTAGAGAATGATTCATGTGCATTTGAGAAAAAGGTATATTTTGCTGTTGGTAGTGAAGTGCCATATAGATACCTGTTAAGTCTATTTGTTTTATATTGCTGTTCAAGTCTTCTATTGTCTTGATGATATTCCTTCTAGGTATACTATCGATTGTCGAAAATGTGATACTGAAGCCTGCAATGATTATTTTTTTAAATAACATAAATCTTCTATTTCATTTTTCCTTTAAATTTTTTACTGTGGTAAAATACACATAAAATTTTCCATCTTTACATTTTTAAGTGACCAGTTCAGTGATACATTTATACTGTGCAGCCATCACTACTATCAATCTACAGAACTCATTTTCATCTTACAAAACTGAGCCCCTGGGTGGCTCAGTCAATTGAGCATTTGCCTTCAGCTCAGGTCATGATCCCATAGGACCCTGGGATCAAGCCCTGTATCGGGCTTCCTGCTCAGTGGGGGAGTTTCCTCATTCTTTTCCCTGTGTCCCTCCGCTCTGCTTGTGCTCTTTCTCTCAAATAAATAAATAAAATCTTAAAAAAACCCAAAAAACACAAAACACACAAACTCTGTAGCCATTAAATAATAATTCTCCATTCTTTCTTCCACCTAGAACCTGGTAAGCTCTATTCAACTTTGTATCTCTAGGAATTTGTTTATTCCATGCATTTTATATAAATGGAATTTTACAGTATTTGTCCTTCTATGTCTGCTTATTATGCTTAACATAATGCTTATGAAGTTCACACCATGTTGGATTATGTCAGAATTTCCTTCCTTTTGGGGGCTGAAAAATATTTCATGTATGGATATACCACATTTTGCTTATCCATTTATTCTGTCAATGAACACTTGAGTTGCTTTCGCCTTTTAGCTATCGTTAATAATACTGCTATGAATATGGATGTACAAATATTCCTTTGAGATCCTACTTTCATTATCTCCTAGGTATACGCCGAGGTGGAATTTCTGGATTATAAGAGCTCTATTTTTAAATTTGAGGAACCACTAAACTGTTTTCTGCAGTTACACTATTTTCATTCCCACCAACAGTACAAAACAATTACAATTTCTCTGCATCCTTACCAAAACTTATTTTCAGTTTTTTATAGTAGCCATCCTAATGGGTGTGAGATGGTATCTCATGGTAGTTTTGATTTGTCCAGTGATTAGTTTTGAACTGTCCAAGCCTCTCTTCATTTCTGTCATTTTTTTGCTCTATGCATGTTGGAGCTCTGATGTTAGGTTCATGTATGTTTATAATTATTCTATTTTCCTGATGGATTAAACTTTTTATCTCATTTTAAAATGTCCTTTTCTATATGTACATTCTTTTTTTTTGCTTTAAAGTCTATTTTGGCTGATAATGGTATATCAACTTCAGATTTCTCATGTTTGCATTTTTCATGAGGTAATCTTTTCTATCATATTACTTTCAAACTATGTCTTTTAATCATAAGTTCCTCTCTAAAAGACAACATAGAATTGGGTCATGGTTTATTTTATCCAATCTACTAATCTCTGTCTTTTGGACTGTTTGATGCATTTACAATTAAGGTCATTATTTATAAAGTAGGATTTATGTGTCATTTTGCTAATTGCTTTCCACATGTCTCAGGTCCTTGTTTCTACCTCCATTAGTGCATTTTTTTCATGCTAGATTTTTCTGGTGTACCATATTAATCCAATTGTCATTTTTTCCACTTTCGTTTTTTACTTATTTTCCTTAGTGGTTTATCTGGGTATTGCAGTTAATATTATATATAATAATCTAGATCTGATTAACGTCAATTTAATTTCGATAATATCCCAAACTGCTCCTATATAGTTCCGTTGCCTCCTCCTTCCTTTGTGCTAATGTTGTTATACAAATTTCATCTTTATTGCTTTCCCATTGACACAGACTTCTAATTATTGCTCTATGCAGTTGTACTACAAGAGAGGAAAAAATAAACAATTTAAGAAAAAAATGTATAAATATTTTACATTACTATGTATTTTACTTCATGTGGATTTGAGTTACTGTCCACTGCCTTTTTATTTCAGTCTCCTGTAGCTTTCTTTTTCTTTCTTTCCTTCTCTTTCTTTCTTTCTTTTCTTTTTGTAGGGCAGGTCTGCTAGCAACAAGTTTCCCAGTATTATTTATATGCAAATGTTTTCATTAATCCTCTTATAGCCATTTTTGCTGGATATGAAATTCTTGGTTAACAGACTTTTCTTTTATTGCATTAAATATGTCATCCATGGCCTTGTGACTGCTGCATGCAGTGTCGATGAAAAATGCATTGTTAATACTATTGAAAATCCCTTGAGTGTGTTGAGTCACTTTTATTTTTCCTTTCAACATTATCTCTTTATCTTTGGCTTTCCACAGTTTGATTATGAAGTGTTTAGGTCTGGATTTCTTTGACTTTAAACTCAAGAGAATTCATTGTGCTTCTTAGATGCCAAGATTAATCTTTTAAATCAAATTTGAAAAGCTTTATTCCACTACTTTCGCAAATGTTCTTTCTGCTCCTGTATCACTCTTCTTTACTTCTAGAACTGTCATATTGGTATATTTGATGTTGTTCTGTGTGTCTTTGTGATTTTAGATAAGACGACTTCTCAGTAAGAGGATCTATAAGTGTAGATCCCAAGCTGATTACTCAGCTTGGAGTAATCAAGGAGCATCCAGGAGAACAGCATATTTGGAGCTCAGTGAATAAACAAGAGAATGAAGGGAGACAAGTGTCACTCTTGCAGGTAAGGGCCTGCATCTCAGAAGGGCCCCCCATGTGGTTTGATGCTCTCCTGTCACGTCATGAAATCATTAATAATTTTTTAACAGTTGCTCCACATTTTCATTCTGCCTTGGGTCCTGAGTCTATGTAGCTGGTTTTATGTGAGAGAACAGGCTTAAAGGGAAAGGAACTCAAAGAACCCCTATACTGGATTTTATTTTAAGTGTGATGGCCAGACATTGGAGCACCTGAAGCAAGGGAGAGTCGTGATCTGGTGTGGAGAGGCACGGTGGCTGAAAAGAGCAACTCTGGAGTCAGACTGCCTGGGTTCAGATCCACATTTGCTAACTTCCTAGTTATGTGATCTTGGGTGATTTATTTAAATTCCCTGTAGTTCAGTGTCTTCAGGCATAAAATGGGAAATTGATACAACTTATCTCACTGGTGGTGGTGAAGACTGGGTTAACATACATATGATGTGGGTAGAACTACCGGAACGTTGTAAGATGTGTAAGTATGTACCATCATGATTAGGAGCGCTGGCAGTAGTTTCCTTGCATATGTTATCAGTAGGTCACCAGGCATTTTGCCAGAGAGCAGTGAAAGCAGCAGTGACTGAGTGGCAGGGGATGTGGTCAAATTTGAAACCACCAGAGGCCAGATCTTATAGGGCTTTGTAGTTCTTGGTGAGAAGTTTGCACTTTAAGTAACGGGAACATTGAGGATAAAGAGTGAAATTTCTGATTTGCATTTTATTCCCTTAGATCCCATCTTTGTATTAAAGATTTAAGCCAGTATCTTGACTCAAAGGCCACTCAGAAAAAAATAAAACTAAGTTTTGGAATTTTTGCTGCTTCTTGAGGGATACAAAACAGCATCTTTACTGAATTCAAGGCCAGCTGCACTCCTTAATCTTCTTTGAAGGCATGTAAGGGCCTGAGGCCAACATTATAATATATTCAAGAAATGGTCTAAGTTCAGGTTCCTTAATGACCTACCCACCAGCAAGCTTGCTGGAAATTGTCACATTATAATTCCTTTCATAATCATCAATAATGACCAATTTGTTACTCCACGGTCACTTCTCTGATAAGGGTGGAGGCAAACTTCTAAGTCCTATAATTTATTTCCCTGTCTACTCTCCCTTTTCCTGATTATGTCTTCAGTTTTTGTTCCTCTTCTAAAATCTGCAGTTCCCTGCAATACCTAAAATCTATTGCCAAATATAAAAACCTTATATCCTGAAAGGGGAAATAAAATCACAGCTCGAAACAGTTTACAATTCCATAAAAATAAACAAATCAGTAGCTTCCAGAAGGGACTGTGGCTGTGGAAATCCCATCACAGTCATCCTACAGGGCAGTCAGTTAGATAATTGCTGTTGGAATTATTATTAGTATTATCAGCTATCAGTGACCATGTTCAGTATTAAAATACGTCCAAGCAGGAAGGTGAAACAGAGCCATTGCCTTGCCATCTTGGTGACATTGTCTGGCATGTTCATTGCTGTATTAGAAGTAGACTAGAAATGGAGAGACAAGCGACTTGCTTCACTACTGGCTGAAAAACTGCAGTATTTGAAAGGTGATGGGACATATTTTCTATTATAAAGAGCTTGTAAGTGTAGTACAAGGAAAAACCTTAGAATAGGGTGAGTTTGTAAAATCAGGCCAATGTCAAAACAGGAAAATGGGGACAACTCTGGAATTTAAAGAATAGAAATTTCACAGGGGCCATGTCATACATACTTCAGTGGTTTTAAACTTTAGCTTGCATAGGCTCATCTTGAGTACAAATAAAGCTTCAGAGTTTTCAGCTCCACCACAAGAAAGTCAGTTTCAGTAAGTCTGGAGTATGGACCAGGACTCTGCTTTTTTTATGCTAACATTAAGGTTGGATGCAGGGGTACATCAAACACTACTAGGTAGGTATTGAAACACTGACTTTCCCAATTCTGGTTTCGCGTGCCTTGGCCAAGTTTCCTAAAATATTTGGTTGAGCATGTCCAAAATCTGATAAGATGATCTCCTATAAAAACTAGCTTTTTGCTAAAAGTCACCTATCCTTGTTTCAAATTCTTTCATCTTTCTATGTTGGAATATTGCATCTATTCTTTTTCTATATTAAGTTTAGAGTTAAGCTTTTTATTTGTGTTCTTTTAGTACTTAGTTCTGTCAGGGACTACACCACCTTTCTACTATGTTGAGCGACTTATGCAAGACCAATAGACCGATTATCAGCCATGGCACAGGCTATGCACTGGCTTGAGGATTTTTTCTTTCAAGTTGTAGAGTGAGTCTCACCTCACTGCTCCTGACAGAGAGGCATTAAAGTCCCTTAAGAAAGTGCATTTTACATTTATTTACTCAACCAATGTCCACTGAACACTTACTTGTGCCAGATTCTGGGGATAAGGAAATGGAGAAAAAAGATGAAGCCCTACTTTCCAGGAGATACCATTTTAGAAATAGGAAACTGACAAAATATATATACAAAGACATTTGTAATATGATATCATACAGTGGTGTAATTTATGCAGAGGAGACAGCAACGTTAAGGGATAGACAGTGACGGCAGCAGCATGGTGAGAAGAGTGGTACTTACGTTAGATAAGAAAATCAAGGATAATCTTTCTTATTTAGTAATAATTGAGTAGAGAGACTAGAACAAAGTAAGCTGAATAAATATTTAGGGAAACAACATCCCAGTCAGAGAAATTAGCAGGTACTAAATACTCAGCAATTTCAAGGCACAGCAAAGAGGCCAGTATAAATGGAGCCAAGTGAGCCATGAAGACTGATGGAAAATGAAGTGAAGGGAATGATGGGCCAGCACTGTAGGGCCTAGAAAGCCATGATAAGGGTAATGTTTTTTTAAATAGAATTCTCAGTGATATTGAAAACCATTGGATGGTTTTAAGGAGAGGAATGTCATGATGTAACTTTTTTGGTGTTGTTTTTTTAAAGAATCAGTATGGACACTACTTGGTGCCTCAATTGTGGGGGCAAGGGTGATACAGAATGACAATTTAGAACACTGTTAGAGTAGTTCAGAGGTATAAAAACTTTATATTTAATGAGTGTGCTGGTTTTAAGAATTCTAAACTTTTCAAGGGGCTTTAGGTCCACAGAGACCTTATCTCATTTACTCCCTCAAAAGAAATTTCAGGGCACATCAGGAAGGAATCTGTTCACATACTTTCCTTTAATAAAAGAGAGAATTGGAAAGAGGGAGGGTATAAAGAAGTCCACTAGGCTTTGAAGCTTTGAAGTGGGAATGAAGAAAGATTGAAAAGGAAAGTTGATGCTTCTATTTCCCAAATGAGAATAAAAATCTAATTTCAAAAAAGTAATGAATGTGCATTGAATCATTTCTACCATAAAATCTGAAATGAGGCTTGGTTTTGATTAATGTTTTATTGGTTTTTTAAAGGCCCCAGCAAAACTAGTATTGGGCCTATGCAAGTTTAAAACTTGGAATGCAAAAGACAACCTGGAATACATATATTTTTCTTCTATAAAAAATATCATTGGAGCATGTAAATATTCTATTCATATACCTACTCACTTAATTTTTAAGCAGAACTGCCATGTGTCTCCTTGGATCATAGACTATGATATAAACATTTTACTAAAATTATTATTGTTGCAGATTAGGGTAAATTACTTCTAATTTTCCCCCAGACATTATTCATTACCTATTAGGATAAGTAATAAAAAACAATCTAAAAAATAATTCACACCAGAAGGGTAAAGAAAATAATTATACTCTTACAAAATTCTTAGGAAACAAATAAACAGACTCTCTTAATTAGTATTTTAGAGTCTCAACAGGAAACAGAAATTAGATAGTTTTAGGAGAAAAACTGTGTGATGATATTATGTGAATAAAAAGAGAGGCAATTGATGAAACTATCCACAAATTTTAAAAGGATGATCATATCTTGAGTGATTCATCTAGCATTATCTGGACAAATCCAGTCTTTTTCTTCCAATAACCACAATTAGGAGAGTTTCTTTGGAAACAAGACAAATCAGACGTCCTGCTCAACATGAACGCGCGCACACACACACACACACACACACACACACACACAGAGTGAGAGAGTTGCCATATATGTATCCAATTCCACATGCATAATAATTTTTCTTTTGGGCATTTGTGAATGCATTTATGTATATGTAGATGCCTTTTTTATAGTATAATTTATTTATTTTTTCAGAAAGTGATACTTTATTTTTTTAACCTTTAAAATAGGAATAGATAGTGTTTATTAAATGCTTGCTATTTGTTCTATTTATGTGATCTCATTTAATATTTAATGGAGGAGGGGTTAAGATGGCGGAGGAGTAGGGGACACCTTTTTCAGCCGGTCCCCTGAGTTGAGCTGGATAGGTACCAGACCAGCAGGAAATATCCACGGAATCAGCCTGAGACGCAGGAAGATACATCTGGATCTCTACAAATGAACATCTCCAGCGCTGAGTATCGAGGTACGAAGCGGGGAGCCGTGAAACCGCGCACAGATATCGGAAGCTAAACAGAAGGGGGAGGGAGCCGCCGTGTCAGGGCGCCGGGAAGCGGTAGCCACCTGCAAGGGGGAGTGGACAGACCGCGGACCCGCACGCTTGAGACAGCAGGCTGAGAAGGGAGCTCCGGGAGCGTACGCGAGAAGGCTGGCGGTTGGCGGGCCACCTGCACGGGGGAGCAGGCGGACTCGCGGACGGCACCCGCGAGACAACAGACTTAGAACGCGAGCTCCAGGAGCGCGCGCGCAGGGCGGCTGGCGGGCCACCTGCACCGGGGAGCGGGCGGACCGCGGACCCGCACTCTGGAAACGGCAGACTGAGTCCGTGAGCCGGGAGCGTGCACCACCAAGCATCTCACGGAGCTCCGGAGCTCCGGTGTGCTCACTGGATCGAGGCTGAGACCGGGAGCTCCGGGAGCGTCCGCGGGGCGGCTGGCGGCTGGAGGGCCACCTGCACGGGGGAGCAGGCGGACTCGCGGTCAGCACCCGTGAGACACCAGACTGAGACGGGGAGCTCCGGGAGCCCGCGCGGGGCGGCTGGCGGCGGGCGGGGTTGGAAACACAAAGGACAGAGACGTGCCGGCCCTGGAAGTGAGGGCTGGGACGCCGGGTGTGGGGCGCACAGCCCGGGATGCTGCAGGGTTGAGCAGCACCAACAGAAACAGAGTTAAAGTGGCCAGAACATCAGTGGAGAACGATCCGCGATCCCTCTGTTCTGAGACAGAGGCTGAATTTCAGCCGCTGCTGCTCTCTCAGAAGAGGCATAGCAAACCGCCAGGGAAAGCCGCCAGAGAACAAAAGCCCGGAAATACCGGCTCACAGGGTGCCCATCCCCATCCCCCCTCGCAAGGGACACAGAGACTCTACCCAAACAGGGTTTTCTGAGTACCTGCAGGCAGGCCCCTCCCCCAGAAGGCAGGCTGAAAAATCAAGAAGCCCACAACCCGGAGCGCCTGAGTGGCGCAGTCACCAAGCACCTGTCTTCGGATTAGGGTGTGATCACAACGCTCCGTAAGGAGTCCTTCATCGGGCTTCTCCACCGGGAACCTGCTTCTTCCTCTCCCACTCCTCTGCTTGGGTTCCCTTTCTTGCTGACTGTCTCTCTCTCTCTCAAATAAATAAATAAACTCTTTAAGGAAGAAGCCCACATCCCTAAGATCTCTATAAAACAAGGGCGCACGGCCTGGGTCCCAGTCAACACTTGGGCTCTGGACAACCCTGCAATCTCTCTTCATCAGAATGACGAGAAGGAGAAGTCCCCCCCAGCAAAGAAAAGATAATGAGTCTGTGGCCTCTGCCACAGAATTGGCCTCGGCCACAGAATTAATACATATGGATGTATCCCAATTATCAGAAATGGAATTCAGAGCAACAATGGTCAAGATGATGAGTAAACTTGAAAAAAGCATCAGAGAAAGCGTTGCTGAGAATATAGAATCCCTAAGGGCAGAAATGAGAGCGAATCTGACAGAAATTAAAAATTCTATGAGCCAAATGCAGTCAAAACTAGAGGCTCTGACGGCCAGGGTCACCGAGGCAGAGGAACGCGTTAGCGAATTGGAGGATGGGTTAGTAGAAGAAAAAACGAAAATAGAAGCTGGTCTTAAAAAAATCCACGCCCACGAATGTAGATTACGGGAGATTACTGACTCTATGAAACGATCCAATGTCAGAATCATCGGCATCCCTGAAGGGGTGGAGAAAAACAGAGGTCTAGAAGAGATATTTGAACAAATTGTAGCTGAAAACTTCCCTAATCTAGCAAGGGAAACAAGCATTCGTGTCCAAGAGGCAGAGAGGACCCCATCCAAGCTCAACCAGGACAAACCTACGCCACGGCATGTCATAGTGCAATTCGCAAATATTAGATCCAAGGATACAGTATTGAAAGCGGCCAGGGCAAAGAAATTTCTCACGTACCAAGGCAAAGGTATCAGGATTACGTCAGACCTGTCTACAGAGACCTGGAATGAGAGAAAGGCTTGGGGGGGCATTTTTAAAGCTCTTTCAGAGAAAAACATGCAGCCAAGGATCCTTTATCCAGCAAAGCTG
The DNA here is from genome assembly GCF_002007445.2 of Ailuropoda melanoleuca. Taxonomy (NCBI): domain Eukaryota; kingdom Metazoa; phylum Chordata; class Mammalia; order Carnivora; family Ursidae; genus Ailuropoda; species Ailuropoda melanoleuca. The sequence continues at coordinate 56,694,761 of NC_048233.1, read as the reverse complement.
TCATTCAGAATTGATGGAGAAATAAAGACGTTCCAAAATCGCCAATCATTAACCAATTTCGTAACCACGAAACCAGCCCTACAGGAGATATTAAGGGGGGCTCTATAAAGGTAAAAAGGCCCCAAGAGTGATACAGAGCAGCAAGTCACAACCGATACAAAGACTTTAAAGAGAAATGGCATCATTAAAATCATATCTGTCAATAATCTCTATCAATCTAAATGGCTTAAACTCTCCCATAAAACGCCACAGGGTTGCAGATTGGATAAAAAGACATGACCCATCCATTTGCTGTCTACAAGAGACTCATTTTGAACCCAAAGATGCATTCAGACTTAGAGTAAGGGGATGGAGTACCATCTTCCACGCAAATGGACCTCAAAAGAAAGCTGGAGTAGCAATTCTCATATCAGATAGACTGGATTTTAAACTAGAGGCCATAGAGAGAGATACAGAAGGGCACTATATTATTCTTAAAGGAAGTATTCAACAAGTGGATATGACAATTATTAATATATATGCCCCCAACAGGGGAGCAGCAAGATACACAAGCCAACTCTTAACCAAAATAAAGAGACATATAGATAAGAACACAGTAATAGTAGGGGACCTCAACACCCCACTATCAGAAATAGACAGAACACCCTGGCAAAAACTAAGCAAAGAATCAAAGGCTTTGAATGCCATACTCGACGAGTTGGACCTCATAGATATATATAGAACACTACACCCCAGAACCAAAGAATACTCATTCTATTCAAATGCCCATGGAACATTCTCAAGAATAGATCATGCTCTGGGACACAAAACAGGTCTCAGCCAATACCAAAAGATTGAAATTATCCCCTGCATATTCTCAGACCACAACGCTCTGAAATTGGAACTCAACCACAAGGAAAAACCTGGAAGAAACTCAAACACTTGGAGGCTAAGAACCATCCTGCTCAAGAATGACTCGATAAACCAGGAAATCAAAAAACAAATTAAACAATTTATGGAGACCAACGAGAATGAATACACAACGGTCCAAAACCTATGGGATACTGCAAAGGCAGTCCTAAGGGGGAAATACATAGCCATCCAAGCCTCACTCAAAAGAATAGAAAAATCTAAAATGCAGTTTCTATATTCTCACCTCAAGAAACTGGAACAGCAACAGAGGGACAGGCCTAACCCACTGACAAGGAAGGAGTTGACCAAGATTAGAGCAGAAATCAATGAATTAGAGACCAGAACCACAGTAGAGCAGATCAACAGGACTAGAAGCTGGTTCTTTGAGAGAATCCATAAAATTGATAGACCACTGGCAAAACTTGTCCAAAAACAAAGAGAAAGGACTGAGATTATTAAAATTATGACTGAAAAGGGAGAGGTCACGACCAGCACCATTGAAATTGCAAGGATTATTAGAAACTTTTATCAACAGCTATATGCCAAAAAACTAAACAATCTGGAAGAGATGGAGGCCTTCCTGGAAACCTATAAACTACCAAGACTGAAACAGGAAGAAATAGATTTCTTAAATAGGCCAATTAACTATGAAGAAATTGAGTCAGTGATAAACAACCTTCCAAATAATAAAACTCCAGGCCCAGACGGTTTTCCTGGGGAATTCTACCAAACATTCAAAGAAGAAATAATACCTATTCTCCTAAAGCTATTTCAAAAAATAGAAACAGAAGGAAAGCTACCAAACTCATTCTATGAGGCTAATATTACCTTGATCCCCAAACCAGGCAAAGACCCCCTCAAAAAGGAGAATTACAGACCGATTTCTCTAATGAATATGGATGCCAAAATCCTCAACAAGATCCTTGCTAATAGAATCCAACAGTACATTAAAAGGATTATCCATCATGACCAAGTGGGATTCATACCTGGGATGCAAGCATGGTTCAACACTCGCAAATCAATCAATGTGATACATCATATCAACAAGAAAAGACTCAAGAACCATATGATCCTCTCAATTGATGCAGAAAAAGCATTTGACAAAATACAGCATCCTTTCCTGATTAAAACCCTTCAGAGTGTAGGAATAGAGGGTACATTTCTCAATCTCATAAAAGCCATCTATGAAAAGCCTACTGCAAGCATTATTCTCAATGGGGAAAAGCTGGAAGCCTTTCCCTTAAGATCAGGAACACGACAAGGATGCCCACTCTCGCCACTATTATTCAACATAGTACTAGAAGTCCTTGCAACAGCAATCAGAAGACAAAAAGGGATCAAAGGTATCCAAATCGGCAAAGAAGAAGTCAAACTGTCTCTCTTTGCAGATGACATGATACTCTATATGGAAAACCCAAAGGAATCCACTCCCAAACTATTAGAAGTTATAGAACAATTCAGTAAGGTGGCAGGATACAAAATCAATGCCCAGAAATCAGTTGCATTTCTATACACGAATAACGAGACTGAAGAAAGAGAAATTAGGGAATCCATCCCATTTACAATAACACCAAAAACCATGCGTTACCTTGGAATTAACTTAACCAGAGACGTAAAGGACCTATATGCTAGAAACTATAGATCACTTTTGAAAGATATTGAGGAAGACATAAAAAGATGGAAAAATATTCCATGCTCATGGATTGGAAGAATTAACATAGTTAAAATGTCCATACTACCCAGAGCAATCTACACTTTCAATGCTATCCCGATCAAAATACCGAGGACATTTTTCAAAGAACTGGAACAAATAGTCCTTAAATTTGTATGGAACCAGAAAAGGCCCCGAATCTCCAAGGAACTGTTGAAAAGGAAAAACAAAGCTGGGGGCATCACAATGCCGGATTTCGAGCTGTACTACAAAGCTGTGATCACAAAGACAGCATGGTACTGGCACAAAAACAGACACATCGACCAATGGAACAGAATAGAGAACCCAGAAATGGACCCTCGGCTCTTTGGGCAACTAATCTTTGATAAAGCAGGAAAAAACATCCGGTGGAAAAAAGACAGTCTCTTCAATAAATGGTGCTGGGAAAATTGGACAGCTACATGCAAAAGAATGAAACTTGACCACTCTCTCACACCATACACAAAAATAAACTCCAAATGGATGAAAGACCTCAATGTGAGACAGGAATCCATCAAAATTCTAGAGGAGAACATAGGCAACAACTTCTATGACATCGGCCAGAGCAACCTTTTTCACGACACATCTCCAAAGGCAAGAGAAATAAAAGATAAAATGAACTTATGGGACTTTATCAGGATAAAGAGCTTCTGCACAGCCAAGGAAACAGTCAAAAAAACTAAGAGACAGCCCACGGAATGGGAGAATATATTTGCAAAGGACACCACAGATAAAGGACTGGTATCCAAGATCTACAAAGAACTTCTCAAACTCAATACACGAGAAACAAATAAACAAATCATAAAATGGGCAGAAGATATGAACAGACACTTTTCCAATGAAGACATACAAATGGCTAACAGACACATGAAAAAATGTTCAAAATCATTAGCCATCAGGGAAATTCAAATCAAAACCACACTGAGATACCACCTTACGCCAGTTAGAATGGCAAAGATAGACAAGGCAAGAAACAACAATTGTTGGAGAGGATGTGGAGAAAGGGGATCCCTCCTACATTGTTGGTGGGAATGCAAGTTGGTACAGCCACTCTGGAAAACAGTGTGGAGGTCCCTTAAAAAGTTAAAAATTGAACTACCCTATGACCCAGCCATTGCACTACTGGGTGTTTACCCCAAAGATACAGACGTAGTAAAGAGAAGGGCCATATGCACCCCAATGTTCATAGCTGCATTGTCCACAATAGCCAAATCATGGAAGGAGCCGAGATGCCCTTCAACAGATGACTGGATTAAGAAGCTGTGGTCCATATATACAATGGAATATTACTCAGCTATCAGAAAGAACGAATTCTCAACATTTGCTGCAACATGGACGGCACTGGAGGAGATAATGCTAAGTGAAATAAGTCAAGCAGAGAAAGACAATTATCATATGATTTCTCTCATCTATGGAACATAAGAACTAGGAGGATCGGTAGGGGAAGAAAGGGATAAAGAAAAGGGGGGTAATCAGAGGGGGGAATGAAACATGAGAGACTATGGACTGTGAGAGGCAAACTGAGGACTTCAGAGGGGAGGGGGTGGGGGAAGGGGATAGCCTGGTGATGGGTAGTAGGGAGGGCACGTATTGCATGGTGCACTGGGTGTTATACGCAACTAATGAAGCATCAAACTTTACATCGGAATCTGGGGATGTACTGTATGGTGATTAACACAATATAATAAAATAAAATTTAAAAAAATATTTAATGGAAATAGGTATTATTATTATTTTTTGGAAATGGCTCTTATTATCATTATTCCCAATTTACCGGTGAAGGCTGTGAAGCACACAGAGGTTAGCTAATTGTTTGAGGTCACACAGTTAATAGGCTGAACAAAGAATTGAATGCAGAAGTCTGACTCCAAAGTCTTCACTTATAATCTTGTTGTACCAGTTCTAGTGTAGTTACGTGTCCACCTCTAAAGGTTCAGATACATGTATGTAGCAAAGGAACTTTTGGAAAAGCTGACCTGGAAGTGGTGTGTTTCAGGACACAAAATTGAGACCCAATCTCAGGAGGCTCCCAAGGATTTCTTTAAAAAATCTACCACCACCGGGGCACCTGGGTGGCTCAGCCCTTAAGCGTCCGCCTTCGGCTCAGGTCATGATCCCAGAGTTCTGGGATGGAGCCCTGCATCAGGTTCCCTACTCAGCGGGAAGTCTGCTTCTCCCTCGAGCACTCCCCCTGCTTGTGTTCCTTCTCTTGCTGCCTCTCTCTGTCAAATAAATAAATAAAATCTTAAAAAAAAAAAAATCTACCACCACCATTGTGCCTGCCTACCCACTGGCCTAAGCAAAGCACATAGATCAACCTTCTGAGAGAATCAGTGAGTTTGCATTGTTTGTGACTAGTTAAGGGAATAATAGGAGACAGTAAATTCCATGATGTGTCAAAGAATAATAATTACCTACCAGGTCAGCTGGTGAAGTGGGAGTTCCTAGAAACCGTGCAGTAGGAGTCAATCACACAAATCTATCTTCAGATTATCTGAGAAAAGAAAGTTATACAAAGCATACCAGAATTTAAGTAAAAGCTAATTAACCTTGGCAGCTGCTCCATGGAAAAATTAGTATTTCATGCTGCAAGATATAGCCATGCATTTCACTTTATTTAACCCAAATTTCAAATAAAACACTTAGGGAACAAAGTAACTGTGTATTTTTAGAAAAGAAAATAAAAAACAGAATCTAAGCAAAGTATTTTCTCGTTAACAGGTACTTGTTTTCAAATGCATAGTGATTTTAAAGTAATCCATACCTGGACATTTCTACAATTTCCTTTTGTTAAGAACATTCTCTCGTTATCATTTGAGATATGTGAACTACCTCTCTTTCCTTGATCTTATGATTTCATTCTTACTTCTCCAACAGTGTACCTTTGCTTTAGTATAGTCAAAGTGAATCGTGTAATTACTTACCTCATTTCCTCCAAATAAAAATACTTTGGTTACTATCAGGATAGTTATTAAAATTCCTTTGGGTCTCCATGCATACAAAACCATGCTGAAAAGAATTCCCCTCTTTAGAACATTCAGCAAATAATCCCAAATATAATTTCCTAGTCTAGGTCGAACTGTAGGCAAATCAATAGACATGAAGAGGTACGTGAGACACACCTGTATCTGTAAGGGACAGGGATGACTGCTTATATCTCATGGCTGATTTGAGATAATTTGTTGTGCTCATTTGTGCAGCCTAAATTAGTACACTGTGTTCATTGCAACTATACTGGAAGTTCACTTAACTACACATACAGAGTTATCTACTGTGCTTTTAAAGTTCCTGTGTTAACCTGAATCCGTATGTTACATTGCATGTTAACTAACTGAAATGTAAATAAAAACTTCGAAAGAAAAATAAAGAAAAAAAAAAAGAAAATACTTGTGTTAAAACAACATGAAAGATGTAAATAGGAATGAAATTAGGGCAGCAAAAAAAGGCATTTGACCGATATGTGCATATTTTGCTGAATTTATATCCTGGAACACATGAATACTGGTAACATACATGCATAGATAGGGAAGTAAACATATGAAGATATTCATACACTGAGTTTGTACGTCCACAGATTAGAATGCTCACGAAGGCCAGAAAGCATAAATGTGTGTGGAAACCACTATAATGATGCTTGCAAAGTGCATCTGCAAACAGGAGCAGGAATAGAGGCACAGAGTGCACGCACAGTATATGAGAAGATACACGAACAATTGTTAGGTTTCAGTTAACAGACGGCATGACCTAGATTAAAAAATGCGTCCTAGAAATCTCTGAATTTATTAGTGAACTCCAATACCAAAAGAAAAAAACACCTTTAAATGTGTACCCGGACACCCCCTCCCCCCACCAAATAAAGTAATAATGAAAGAGGAAAGGATTAGCACTGTAGAGAAGGAAGATTTGTCCTATGCCTTCATTCAAAAAACCAGTCTATGTCTCCATTAAGGGAAGAAAGAGGATAATTGTTTTCAGGGGTCACATTTCCCCACCTTCTTTTCTCTTTAATCATATCAAGGTGAAAACGCATAAACATATAAAACACACAAACAAGCTGCTCATTTTACAACCAGGAGGATGAAATGAGAGAAGGTGTATTCTTTGTCAAGTACGATAAGAGATCTGAACTTTCAGCAACTTGATAATGATCTAATTTACTTTTTTCAGCACACCTCGCTGGTCCTCAGTTCCACTGATTCTGAGAATGTTTATTCTTTATATCATACCTTTTTCAAATTTGCAAACAATAATTGCTCCAGGATGCATGAAATTATGTACTTATTTGCTGTGTAACAAATGACCAGAAACACATCTAGTAAATATATTCTATTTTATTTATGCCGCACCTACTTACGGAGGGTCTATGTCAGGGATTAAAAGAATAGATTTTAAAATGCGCTCTTCATTACCTGTTCCTCTTACCTATACTGTACTGTTCTTTTCCCACCGTGTCAGAGTCACCCGAAGTCGTTCTCAGTGGCTTTCGTAAGCCAACTGTCAGCAGCACGTTTTCCTCATGCTGGCAACATCACCAGTTCAAGACGCAGACTCCCTGCCAAGTGGACACTAAGATTTACGTACTCGACACATTATTCCAAGGAAAGTCTTGAGGAGCAGCTTTGGGGATTTCTGGCCCCCCAAATCTTCAAGTTTTGGGGTGAGGATTGAAGAAGTATAAAGGAGTAAAGCAGTCATTTGCAGAGGAAAAAGCACCAACTTCTCATTTTGAACGTGCTGCCAATTTTACAGGAATTTATCGGGGGTGTTCATCCTCTTCTCCATTCTGCTACATCTTCTAAATTAGAGCCAGGACCGTCTGCTGAATATCTACCTCTTGACTTCCTTTCAAGGGGTGCTTTACCATGAAAAAGTAGGAAAGATAAGCCAGAGTCAGAAAAAGGACAGGGCCCACTATAGATCACTCTTTCTTCTTCTCACCCTTGGTAGATACTGTCGGTGAACATAGGCTCATTCGACGGTTAATCAAGTGCAGAGGTCAACTGCTTCTTCCAGGAGCCTTGAATAGAGCCTGATTTTCTAGCAACAAGTGTATTGCATTATATGACCTTCCCCAAGATGTTACTGTGTCTGCATGACATGAAGTGAAATGGTGTTGTTGAAGGAATTAAGGAATTTGGGAGTGGGGAGTACTACAAAGGGGGAAAAGGGGAACTAACATATCATAATAATAAAAAAGAGGGGAACACATACACACCACAATTACTTTACTTATGCAAATGCTATCATGGGATTAGGGAAGTACTCCACAGACACCCTGATCAATCATTGTGCTATCGAATGTATGGCTTTTCTGAGTGGGGGGGGCAGAGGGAAAGAAGGGAAGGAAGGGGGAAGGAGGGAGGCAGAGAGGCAGAGAGAGAGATCCTACCCCAAGTATAAGACTGAGAGATAAAATTTCTATTTTTATGAAAGAAAATAGAGGAAACCTCTTTAGAAGGATTCCATGGAAGAAACCTACATTTCGTTGTCATGTATATCTAATAGACTCATATGTCTTCAGGGACTAGAAAGCAATGGGAATTTTCCCATATGATGCTTTTGTTTTCTGAACAGCGCTAACTCACAACAATCTGGTTATCTGAATTCAAGTATTCACTTTTAAATATTGTTAAATATTAGTCACCATGCAGTACATCCCCAGTTCTTGATGCAATGTTTCATGATTCATTACTTGCATATAACACCCAGTGCACTAAGCAATATGTGCCCTCCTTAATGTAACCAAAAAAAAAAAAAAAAACAACCTACCAAAGGCAAAAAAAAAAAAGAAAGAAATGCTAACCAAGTCATCTTTGACATGTTTTGGTCCAAATAAAGTAATAATCCTTATACTGGGAAAATAAATAAATAAATATTGTTAAATAGTATCTGTGAACAGTATAAAAATTATTTTTTGAAGTTTTGGACATCCATGCAAAATCGTATATATTCATCAGTCTTAGTTTGATACTATTTTCTCAGTGAAGACTTCACACAGACAAGATACATTCACAGCCTGCTCCCCCTGCCTTGTGGTATGCTCTCAAGAGAACCCTGTTTTGTTTTATTTTGTTTTGCTTTTATAGCAGTTGAAGGGGCCAAGGGCTGGCTACCCCAAAATGTGCCACTTGGGAATTCTGATGATTTTAAATAAAAGTTACTTCAGAAACAGCAATGCAGAAAGAATCCTGTGACCCTCCCCCCACTTTGTCTCCATAAAACAGGAAATAAATCTCCCACGTGAAAGTTACCCTCTCTGTACCAGGAGAAAAAGATATATTCTTATCAGCAGAGATAGGAAATTCAGAATCAAAAGACTGTATAAACAACCCTTGTGACTTTTTACTAATTTACTATCCCAGCCCAAATTCTGCTTAAAATCTTATTAATTGAAGCTTCCAATGTTAAGCCTTTTTTTTTTTTCATCCTATCAATTATTCACAGATTTGTTGCCTGTTTGTCTGAAAAGGATAAAACCTGCCTGCTTTGGTCATCTCTTTAGGTTTCAATTTCATGATTCGGTCTCTATGCACATGTAAGAAAACTTTTTTTTTTTTCCCTGATGTTAATCTGTCTCATGTCAATTTAATTCTTAAACCAAATGAAAACACTCGAAGAGCAAAAGGAAAAATTCTTCTTCTCCTATACAGTTATGCATTTAGCTGTGTGCTTCCTTCTTTCGTGATGGCTCTCCCTCTAAACCATAAACTCCCTGAAGGCAGGGCTCTGGCCTTTGTAGGAGAGGCAAGGTGGAGACTTAGTTCAAACACATGGGTTCCAGTAACTCGTTGCCGGGTCTGTATCCAAGCGCTTCCTCTTACTAGCTGCACCATCGTGGGCAATTCAATTAATATTTTTCTACCTCAATTTCCTCTGTGAAATAAGGATAACTGTAATATCTGTCTCAAATAAGCCTGAGAACATTCAATAATTTTTTAAAGAGCTCTAAAAGCAGTGGCTGGAACATATTAAGTGCAGCAGGAGTACTCATAATTACTACTTTCCCTTGCCATTGCTATTTTTAACAGAAAGTGGAATGGCAGACACATTTTAGAATCTCGGGAATATTTTTTGAATAGCTGAATGGCTGGCTGACTGAAGTAACAAATGGGGAGAAGGGATCATAGAGATTATTGTAGTCAGTGATTTTTCAAATCACATTAGACTTGGACTCTCTTCATTAAAAGTATTTGCAACGACGTGGATGGAACTAGAGGCATCATGCTAAGTGAAGTAAGTCAATCAGAGAAAGACAATTATCGTATGATCTTACTGACATGTGGAATGCAAGAAACAAGGCAGAGGATTGTAGGGGAAGAGAGGAAAAACTGAAACAAGATGAAACCAGAGAGGGAGACAAACCATAAGAGACTCTTAATCTCAGGAAATAAACTCAGGGCTGCTGGGGGGCGGGAGGGGGCGGCAGGTTGACGGACATTGGGGAGGGTGTGTGTTGCGGTGAGCACTGGGTGTTGTGTAAGACTGATGAATCACAGACTTGTACACCTGAAACAAATAATACATTATATGTTAATTAAAAAGACTCTCTTAAAACATTAACTTCACACACATACCAAATAAATAAAACTGATAAAAACGGCAAGAAAAAAATGTATTTAGGGTGCGTAAGCCCAACAAATCAATTACATGATAGAACAGATACTCTAGTTGAAGGTGAGGCGTTGGGGAGTCCAAGCCCCATCCTCCAGATGTTCACTTACCTCCTCAGCAGCCCCGGAGCCGAGTCTGCTAAGGGACTAGGAGAGCAGATACAACTGCATAAGGGAGCAGGATACACAGGAAAATCTCCGATTTAAGTCCAACAACTTAAGGCGCAAGAGGTTAGAAACTTAAATATTAAATGAAATCAAGTGGCCCGTGTAAACCCACGCGAACGTCAAGGCTAGATTCCAACTAAAGACACACACACGCCGAGTGAATTGTGTCTCTTACATTGAGCAGCATTCCAAAATTCATCCAGAAATACCACATCCATTCTGCTTAAAGTCACGGCCACAGGCTTATGGATAAATCTCCCGGTGGGGGGGGGGGGAAGCAAGGAAAAATAGCTTAGAAACGAAACAAAACAAAAACCCCAAACCAAAACATTTTGTGTATTTCCTCTTCCTAAAAGACTACATCTTATGATTCCCTGTTATCACACGAGAGGATGCTCCCTTCAGCTTCCTTTTTCTTCCCTTGCTGCTTCAGGTTCTGCATTCATTCATTCAGCAAATACCTGAGCACTTTCCATGAGGCAGCTAGTTCTGAGCACTTGAAATTCATTGGTGAACAAAAATACAAAATCTCTGACATCACGGAACTCTATTAAAACGAAATGAAAAAAAGAAAAAAAACCCCACACCCCTAAGGAAAATGAAAGATTTCTGAAACATGGGTACAGCGAGGTTGAAATCCTCCCAGGGCGACATTGCAAAAAGTCCTTAGGTCTTGATATGCAGAAGCAAGTACAATTTTTAATGATAATATTTGCTTTTCCAATTAATTGATGTAGGAGGATATACACTGTGGTCTTGGTAACAAATCTTTATTGAGGAAAAATAGGCCATCTTTCGGTAACTTTTATTCTTCATCATTGACCATTAATATTATGTAACATAATCCAACAAAGAGTTTGGGGAAATTGAAGACTGTACACGTGACTAAGAAAATGTCCCCTAAATAAACAAGTCTATGTTTTCATAACTCTCTAGGTTCGGCCAGCTCACTTTACTCTATGGTATCAGTAATCATTTCAGCCTCTGTGGCAGTTAGTGCTACTTAAGGTACCTGAGCTATAAAAATACGATTCCATTAGAGCAAAGTCAACGGTTTTTGTTTTAACCCAGCTCTCTTCACTGTAATCTAAAACAGTAAATGTCTGCTTCTCCGATAACTGTCTTAGACTTATAATCCAGTAAATTTTATGGAACAGAATTGTGTCTGAAATAGCATTACAATGCTAAATATCTGCTTAGAGAATAATAAAAAAAAGTTAGCCATCTAGTATGTTCAGTATTCAGAAATTTAAGATCACACAGAAAACCACAAGTAGATGAGTTACTGAATGAATCACTTTTCTTCTGAGCAGGTGGGCATTGGATAGACAGCATTTAGTGAGGTCTTACACATTTTAGGCACTCATCCAATTTACATATGATGTAATGCATATAAAAGGAAAAACAAAGTCCAAAACAAATTCCTAAATTAGAATGGATATATAGCATTGATTAGTATTTTAAAATAACTAGAGAGATACGTTTTTGTTAGTTTCATTAGTACCTATATTAAAACAAGTTTATTCCATTGGAAAGTATGTTCGTTTCTCAATAGGAGTCAATTTATATTCTTCAAACCTTAAGTAATCTTTTACTGCTTACCATTACAGGCACATAATAGAATTATACTACCTGAATTTAACATTTAGGCTACTATTTTCTCCCACGTGAGGGTAGTTACGATAGGAATGCTAACTCCTCAAAACAACATCGATTTATCTAGCTGTTAATTAAAAGAAATAATAAGAGGCAGCATCTCTTTTATGGACAAAGCCGCACATGTAAGTAAAGCGTTTAAAACCTTTTGGATGCTATTTTAAAGAAATTAAAGGATTGAGAAAAATAAAATGCATTCATTAAAGTCACATAACATACTAAGAGAAAAGGAATTCTGTGCTTGACTCTTGAAAGGAACTTCCATAATATTTCTTAAAAATATTTATAAAGCACTTCTGCTATGACTCCTTTTTGTTTTGAAACAAATAATGCAATGCATAAACCACAGTAAACTCTGCAGGATGCATAATACTATCTATTAATAAAGAAAAATCTATACATTATACTCATGTAAAGCCCACTTGATCATGCCAGTAATTAAGAGAAACACATTGATTATTGTCACATACTAGAGATTTAGAGCATAGGAAAAATAATTTACAAATGAAACTGTTCATATTTGATTAATATTAAGCCAAATTCTCATCTTTCAACATCTTATAAAAATTTCAGAAAATATCAGCTCGATTCTCTTTTTATTAGTTTCAAAGTTGCCTCAAAACATGTGCTAAAGTGAAATGGTGATTAACTTTCCATAGGGTCCATGGAGGGAAGCTGGAGCACAGTGTGGGTGTGGAGAAGTGAATCTAAATTAAAACTAAGTTAGCAGCTTTCCTTTTATAATCATTGGCGATGGTTAGGGTTTCTGGGTACAGTGGGGGAAATTATAAGGAATGGAACTCAGAAACTAGCAATATTCCATCTCATAGAATTAAATGAGTATTAGAGCTGAGGAGTCAGAGGAACTTTGGACCTTGATTTTTTTTCTTTCTATCCTGGTTACTTCATCTGAAACCTCTAAGGACCATCTATAAAATAAATTCTCTTTTTTCTTGGATAGCCTGCAATCTAAAAAAATACTGAAAAATGACACTGAATTACTCCACAAGTATATAACCACATGGTTATATCATAATAACACTTATACTATTTATGACAGTTTACCATTTCTCCAAATCACTAAGTTTCTTGGAATACATCATTGTGATCAAAGGTGTGCCATTATATAAAAGAATTTAAGGTCATCTATTGATTACAGGTTTCCTTCCTTCCTTCCTTCCTTCCTTCCTTCCTTCCTTCCTTCCTCCCTCCCTCCCTCCCTCCCTCCCTTTCTTAATATAACAGTATCTTCTAAGATAGCCTGCCAGGTACAGTGCTCCAAATAGATTGACTGTGGCTTGGCAGATCCATTTAATAAAACCAATTGTTTTACATGCTTTGTGCATTTGCAAAATGGATCTAGCCATTAGATGTGAATATATTCAGTGCAGACAACCTAAATGGATCATTTAACCCATTAATTTGAGTCTTTAAGTTGGATGCTATACCAACCCTATCAATCAGATAATTATTCAAGTATCAATTCCTGTTGCTTGTGAGCTACATTCAGATTATTCAGGAGTGAATTTATCTGATTAGTGGTATTCCTATGTAGAGACCCAACTTCAATGATGATCACAGCTGTTGACTTGTTTTAATAATATATTTGTTTTCAAAATATACATGGGTTTATTGGTTCTACATGGCTGTTTTACTTTCATCAAATCCCCATTTTAAATGTGTATTATCTGCTTGCATATTTGTGCTTTGCAACCCTCTTGTCATCCAATTCCACTACCCAGTTTCACACAAAAAATCTTGCCAGGCATTTCAAAGAACTCAATTCCTAATTTGGAGTAATTCCAGCAGACAACCATAGGGATGTGTCTATAGAATGTAAAAAAAAATCTTGCCAATTGTGTCAGAAATTTAGTCATTCACCCAGATATTTTGTCTACATCATACCAAACATGTTTAGTGAATTCTGTTAACTGACTAAAAATCTGACATTGCTTTGACATTATTTAGACATGGTTTAAAATAATAAAACGAATGGCAATAAATACCCTCAAATAAATAATATATTCAGGTTGACACAGATTCCAACCTTAAAGTGACTCCCATTGGCCAACGTGGAACAGAACCTTTATGATATGTTGCAATTTGGATTCTAAGATTGCCAAGGATCCACAAAATATTTATCATACTCCAGTTGATTTCAAAACTAGATCATAGAAGTACTAGATACTCAATGAACCAGAAAAATTAAATGTTGTTCACTGCATTTGAGTTCAAAACTGAACAATTTATGCGGGGCAATTTACTGATAACAATGACTATTTATGACTGTGGATATCCATTTTAATTAGGTTATTGCTTAAGGATCATAATTGGCCTGGAATCTTTTGGAAAATTTGTAGACTACTTTATATAAAGTTACAGAAAATTGTGAAAAAGTTGCATGCTTTAAAAACTTAGTATTTCCATCAAGCCTGTGGTTGAAAAAATATGAAGACAATCATAAGTAGATGTTTTTTTAACACAGTTTCTTGATATTTACAGTATTTTTTCTTCTCTAGTTGCCCTCCCTTCAAAGTTGGTCAATTGTTTTTCCGGGGTTTTTTTCACCTCACATTCAGTACAAGGAGGCATTTGCAATTTCTGTCAAACAATACAGAAAAGACAATTAGAATAGTTAAAATAAATATTTGTTCAAGGTAAAAAGTAAAATCCTAACAACAGTATGTAAATTTTTATAGAAAATGAATGCTAGACCAAAATAAAATAAATGTAAATGTGTTAATACTTCTGTTTCATGGAAGTACATAAAATATCGTTTACAAATGGCAAGATATTTCAAAACCTATTTTGAGAAGACTTTAGCTAAACCATTCAACTCTGATTCATCTAACCCAAATGTTAGGAAATGTGTTAAGTGAAATGATCCCTAAGAATTGCTATGATATAATATTTTTGGTCAAATATAGATCACTACAGAAGGAAGTTCTGAATTAAGTTCCTGAATTGTGTTTGTTGTTTGTTTTTGTTGGGGATATGTACTTCTTTATATCTCCTCCGTTTCCCCACATCCTCTTTTTATCGTTTTTGTTCCATAAGGAATAGATGCATGTTTTTTTGTTATCTGTTTATTTTTGTTTTGTTTCTTGGTTGTGTGCGTGTGTGTGTGTGTGTGTGTGTGTGTGTGCGGGGGCGGGGGTGTACCTCCCTCACCCTTGTCCTTCTGAGTACTCAGATAATCAAACCAAAAACTTAGTGGCTGGCTCAGTGGTCATGGAAATCCAGGGGCACTAGATGGAGGACGTATCTTGTATCAGTCAATACAACATCCCTGCTTCAGCTAGAGAAAATCATTGTACCCAAAGGATTCAAGTTCTTTCTGACAAAATCAAAATAAACAAATGAAATACCTTTGGGGCAGTCACTGGCTCTGCAGTGGCATTGATTAGGGGAATGTCTTTGTGCTTTGTTGAGCAAGTCCTGCCCTCTTGTAAAAGCTGCAAATGAAAATAGATCAATGTAGTTAAATTAAATGAAGGAGGGATAGAAAAATTCCCTTGAATTCTTCCCACTGAGTAACTTCCTTCACCTTGATCCAAGCTGAAAGGGCAAACTAGGGACAAAATAAACTCATCACATCTCAAGGAGAGATCAAGCACTCACAGGTGGTTTGGGGATCTTAGTGGTGCTTACGAAAATCAGCTACTACAATGAAATTCCATTCCAGTGGAAAGTTCTTTCTTTGCAAAAGCAGTTAAACTGAAGTAAAGAATTATGAAACAACTGTATCTTTGATGCATCTGGACTCTAAGACTTCAATATGTCAGTGGTCCCTACACCTGCAGGAACATGAATATCGTAAGCCCGAAGCAATTTAAGCAGTATAATCATCAATCTGTCTAACAAGTCTAGCAAAAACTTCTCAGTACCTTAAAAAAGATTATATTTCTGAAAGTAAGATCTTATATTTCACTAACCAGGAATTCTCATCTTCTTTATTAGCCCCAACAATTTTGAAGAAGAATTGCTGGCAGTGTATTCCTATTGGGCTTCGTTTCCATTTTAACCAAGGTTAAAATATTGACCTTCCCTTCCTTCTCTTTCTCCCATGCTCTCTCCTTTTCTCCCTCCCTCCCACCCTCCCTCCTTCCCTCCTTTCTTCCTTCCTTGTCTGCTTTTCTTCTCTTCCGCCTTTCCATACTGTCTCTCATTCTTCCTTCCTCCATTTTTAAAATTCCTCTTTATTTTTTTTAAAGATTTTATTTATTTATTTGAGAAAGAGAGCAAAAGAGAGAGAGCGAGCATGAGTGGGGGGGCGGGGGAGAAGCAGGCTCACTACTGAGTAGGGAGCCCAATTCAGGGCTCAATCCAAGGACTCTGGGATCATGACTTGAGCCGAAGGCAGACACCTAACTGACTGAACCACCCAAGCATCCCTTCTTCCTCTTTATTTTAAACACATTTTCAAAGTAACTACAAAAACTGTTTACTGTAAGAATATGCTTCTTTTGGGGGGGTGATTTCTTCTACTCCTTTCCATATGTTCAATAGAACCTAGGAGTTGAAGAGTCCATGGCCACTAGGTAGCTCTGAACTTGAATAAGTCTGTTTCCCTGGTATCTGACAGCAGGGAGGAGACCTAAGTGGCCTTCAAACCCCAACATCCTATAAATTCTACAAGCAGATGACAACTAAAGAGGTTCTATAGGAGATTTAACCTACCTAGTCCAATTCAGATTTTAGAGCAAAGTGATTTTTATATGCTTCCTATTCTCGCACTGTATTGCTCTTAATTGAATACACATTATGCTCCTTATCATTCCATGCCTATATGGATGCCGGCCACCTCACCTTTGTCAAAGTCTCTCTCCATTGTGACATCCTGACAACCAGCTACTCATTCCCTTCCTAGCATGTCATTTCCATCAGTAGAAGCACTCAGTCATACTTCCTGTTCTAAAGGTACAATGCACATAAAAACTCTCACTTAACAGTGTTTTTATATGTATAAGCATGTCTAGCTCCTCCATATGTTGTAAGTTCCTTGAATATAGAGGTGATATTTATCAGCTGTACATCCCAGCTTGATGCCAGTAGATTACAAGGGGTCAATATGAAATCTCTGAACAAATAATAATGAAAATATTATTGGCTATGAAATTCATTGGCTATGAAAATATTTTAGTCCTTCAGAATTTTAATAAATGCCTGATTTTTTTCGTATGATCACATTAAGGTTTATTTGACTGAGACTCCAAAATGGTTACACAGAGCCCCTTTTTCTATATAAGCCTACGGTATGGTAGCAAAGTAAGATAACAACTACAACAATAGAAATCAGTAGTCAAAACCTTGACTACCTTATTCCAAAGAATTTTAGGCAGAGGCACAGAGGAATCTTGTACACTAACTAAGAAATGTGTTTGTTTTTATGTTCTATGGGTTTGAATTATACCTGGAATCTAAAATTTCCCTAGAATATTATAATTATTCTACTTTCATTGTGATAATACACTGGCTTGTGTTTTTATCATACTTGCATTCAGCCTTTAAAAAATTAACAAATAATTGTGTGAAATCAAGCTCAAAAAACATGATCAATGCAGAAAGTATCCTGCAAAGTATAAGCCCCAAATATATTTTAGGATAATGACATTTGTAGGTCATACACGTTTGGGGGAAAAGTTTATTTGAACATTAACCAGTTGTATTTAAAGTAGTTCTAAGACTTTAGCATGTAATTTCTTAAAGTTCTGGTCTTAAATGGCTCGTCCACATAATTATATACTGCGTGGTAATTCAGTCCTATGCCTATGGGGCTTGCATTTTTAATCTGCACTCCAACAATTCAAATGCACAGTCAAACTTGAAAGCCACTTCTTCACAATGCACACACACATTACAAATCTCTCAGAAGGACATATAAGAATTTCCCAAATCTATTTGACCTTAAAACCCTGTCTGTGGTTGAGCTCATTCTCATGAGGGAGATACTATAGGACTTGCAATGGAGTTTTTTCTTTCGCTAACGCAAGCACAGCCGACTATTTCAGACAAGCCTTTGATCATCTGCACAATGAAAACTTATTAAACTTCAACATTAAAGAAAATGTTATGTGGCTGAAAGATCGTTTGAACCCTTTTTGATACTTTCATCTTAAAATGAACACTACCTTTAAATTTATTTTTTTCTGTGCCTCACAGGCATTGTAGAAATTTCATGAGATGAAGTTCATAAAATTCTTAGTGTTTCTCAGAGCAGCAATAGATATAAGAGCAACATAATTATAACTTGCAGGTATCATGCCTTAATAAGCATCTTATCAACCCTGTAGCCTTTGATAAATTGGGCATTCACTTGGTGAAAACATAAAGGGGAAGTTTCTTCATGGAACCCTCTCACATTGGTTGCCAACATCGCCAAAAATTCCAGACAACTGTACTTAAGGAAGACAAAAAAAAAAAAAAAAAAAAAAAAAAGACACATTAGATAATTTTGCCTAATGGTTACAATGCCTCGGAGTAAAACATAGACTTGGTTTGAGTTTTAGCTCTGACGCCTATTCATTAGTCATCTTGATAAAATAACTCAATAAGTTACTTATCTCTGGGCCTGAATTCATTGGCTGTAAAATGGAGTTATTTCACAGAATTATTTTGAAGATAAAGTGAGAAAACATCCAAAAGTATTTAGTATAAATACTAACAAATAATAAAGATTCTTCCCTTTCTCCCTCTTCTACTATCTTTCATATTAGTATGATTACATACCAATAATTATGATGAGTTGACACTGACATTACATGAGGTATGGGGCAGAATATATACAATACACAAATACCTTTTTAAAATGTAATAATAACAGATAATCTCTTTCCCAGTTCTTTCTCCCAATGTCTTCTTGCTGTTAACACTGCTGGCTCTTCCACTGTCTTAAAATTCTCTGTTTAATAACCCTTGTCCCTTGTCATTTTATTATCTAATCTCTTTGTCCCCTTCATCACAACCACTCAAATTTACACATGAGGAGATCAACAGCTATATGATGTTCTCAAGGCCACAAAGGTATTGTTGCTACAAATAAAACCCATGTCCACCTTGCTGTAAATCTGAGATCTTTCCAAGATCCCATACTACCTTTTTCTCACATTATTATTTAACTTCATAACATCTTATATTTTAATTGTCATGTTACATTTTACAGTTTTAGCTAAAGACACAATTTTTAACAATAGTTCCTTGTATACTTTTCAAACATTCAACAAAGATAACTTAGTCAACAGTAGGTACACATCGGGGCCTGATGAATCAATGAGATGTATTATCCAGAAAAGAAAAAAAAAAATATGACTCTCGGTTAGTTAGGGTGACTAGGGACTTCTTCATGAAGGAAGCAACAGAGGAATTCATCCCTGGTAGTGGGTAGGGTTATTTGTGGCTGAGTCAGCGGGAGGAAGGAGAAGCTACGGTATTCATGGGGTGGAGGAGCACGTCAAAGGTAACAGTGTTGAGCTCAGCTGAGATGGTTCCTACTGAGAGATAACTAGAATAGGGACAGTTCATGGAAGAACTTGTAGGCCACGCAGTGATGTGTATACTCGATTTTGCAATTATGAAGAGACAGGTATATTGTAAATATCCTGCAATAATATGCCTACTTAGCTAAGGAAGTTTACAACTTAATGCTTTCTTTATGTGGGAATCTAAAGAGATTCATTAGAAAATCTTAAAAAAAAAAAAAGAAGAGAAAAAGAAAAGGGATGCCTGGGTGGCTCAGTTGGTTAAGCGTCTGCCTTTGCCTCAGGTCATGATCCCAGGGTCTTGGGACGGAGACCTGCATCGGGCTCCCTGCTCAGCGGGGAGCCTGCTTCTCCCTCTGCCTGCCACTCCCCCTGCTTGTCTGCTAGCATGTGCACATGCTCTCTCTCTCCCTGACAAATAACTAACTAAATAAATCTTAAAAAAAAAAAAAAAAAAAAAAGAAGATAGGGATTCATTAGTAGGGCTCTAAAGTGATCAGTTCATACAACACTTGCCTAAAAATGCCATCCCTCATTCAGGTCATGATCTCATGGGTCTCAAAAGGGGAGTCTGCTGGAAGATCTCGCCCTCTGCCCCTCCCCCGACTCGTGCATGCAGGCACACACTCTCAAATAAATAAATAAATTTTTAAAAAACAACCAATCCAAAACAAAACCCTCCATCCCTCAGCAGAACCTTCTTCCTTCCGCAAAAGTGTTGGAATCTATGCCATTTTTATAAGCACTTGTCATTTGCACTATCCTGGAGAGCACCAGGACTCATCAGGGCAGCTCCCTTTTCCTGACAGGAAGTTGAAACTTGGCTAAATTTTTCAGAAATTAGGTTTAAGTACTCAAATATCTGGAATTGGTGTTTCAGAACTTATTTCACGAGTCCATTACTAAATTAAATTATGCAACTGAAAGAACAACAAAAAATTCCTTATTCAAATGATTTGCATTCTGTCTGTGTCTGAAACTTCTATACTACATGTCATCAAAACATGTTAAACTTCTCATCACAACTCAACTCAAGAGATAGTAAATCTTGAGACTTTTTCCTTCATAGGCACTGGGCAGAATCTAAGAAAACCAACAACAAGAACAATACTTAATATAATTTAGTTGCTACATATAGATTCAGGAGAGGTCATTGCTTGAGGATTACGGTTATCTTGGCTTACAAAATTGAAACTTGCAAATGACAGCAGCTGACAGTCTTTCCATGGGTAAGTCTGCAAACCATTTTTTATTAAAATAATTCACTATGTTAGACTCTAATCTCTGTCTTTCAGAGATCATGGGGTTTATCCTTTTATTTCCTTCCTAGATTATTGAGCTAAACTATCCAATTCTCCTTTATCTTGTTCTTTCCAATCCATCTGCCACTCAGCCTCCAGAAATGTCTTCCTAACATATATTGCATCATGCCAACTCACTGCACAAAAAAATCAATCAAATCAAAACAAATTAGAAAAATATGACCCCATACACAAATCTGTGATTTCCCATTGCCTGTAAAGTACAGACGGCTGGGGAGATGAATGGGATGAGGGGTTTGGAGACTGTTTTCTTAAACAAGTGACATGTGATATAGGAGCATGGCCTTCAGACTCACCTTGATGAGCTACAGCAAAGCCTCAGAAGACAAATGACTGGGCATTAAGAGAAGGAGTCTCTGCTGTCACCTACCCAGGCTCATAGATTTTCTTTTTATTACTGTTGTTAAATACACACATATACAGAATTTTTTGTCACACTGAATTTTTTTTTCCCTCATTCCCCAATACTACCTAGAATAATCATTGACTTTAATTCTTTTAATTCTTTCTGGTACAACCTGAAATGGAACTGTCAAGCTTGGAAAAAAGGGAAAAGTGTTATTTTATACAAGAGATTTTATGACTACACAGAATAAGGTAGTGGTTACACCTGTGGGCTAAGAAGTCTGTCTTAACCAATGTTCACATCTTTAAATCTACGGCTTACTGGCTTCATGGTTTTTGATAAGTGATTCTTTTTTTTCTCAATCTAAATATCCATATTTATAAAACGTTAGAACAACATTAGTTAATAAATGTTTGTAAGGATTATGTAAGATAATGATTTAAAAAGCACTTAGCTCAGGACCTCTTACTACTAATCTCAACATATTGTAGTAGCAATGATGATAATGAAGGTAACGGTGAATTTGTAAACCACCTGGAATAAAGCACCTGATACATACGAGATACTCAATAAATCATGCCTATTGTTATGTCATAGCAGACTTCATGATGCTGTGTTTTCATCAAATAATTGTTTACATAATGATAATTGGTTCACATAGTTTGGAAGAAAAAGTAGTTCTACATGAACTTTTTCAGATGCATTTGCATTAATACAATACCATTCAACGTTTTTGTTGATTTTGAATAACACATAGCACATGAGTCTCTCTGTCTGCCTTTCCAGCTCTGAAACTATTCATCTCTTTATCTATCCATTCTTTTTCTTTTTTTAAAGATTGTATTTAAAATTTATTTGAGAGGGAGAATGAGAGAGAGAGAGAGAGAGAGTATGAGAGGGGGTAGGGTCAGAGGGAGAAGCAGACTCCCTGCTGAGCAGGGAGCCCGATGCAGGACTTGATCCTGGGCTCCAGGATCATGACCTGAGCTGAAGGCAGTTGCTTAACCAACTGAGCTACCCAGGTGCCCTATCTATCTGTTCTTCCACTGCCTCCCCCACTCCTGCCCTCTCTCCTGCCCTCTGTCTTCCTCTCCCTCTTTCTTGCCCCTCTCTCTCTTGTTCTCTCTCTTTCTTTCTTCTTTTTCTTCTTTCTTGTGGGATGTGCTATTCTGCCACTTTTCAATGAGCTACAACCATCTATAGAAGAACTGTTTATCTATATATGGTTTCCCTATAGAAGAATATACATGTTCATTTAAAAATGTGATTTTAAGTTGGAACAGTGCCTAGATACTTAAGCTCTTCCTTCCTTATCAATTTGAATTTCAAGTTTTCTTGACACAAGGGGAAAGTTCAGATGTCATTTTCCCTCATGCATGTATGATTAAAAAATGTAATTTTACTTGTGGAAGAATGGATAGGGATGTAACTAGCTTTGGTGAATAATTGATTAATGATGCAAGGTAACTATTTCTGTCTTAAGAGACAAAATAAATTTAAATAGTAATCTTGAGAATTTCATAGAATTGTGCAATCAAAGGTTAGCACAGGCCTTCAAAACATTCCATTTCAGTTAGGTAAAATTCAACCTGATTAGTAATATATGTATATCCAGAAACTCAAGTGACAAAACATGAAGACTGATGAGGAAAACATAACAAGTTCAGCTGCTTCAATATGCAGCTCACCTATTCAATTATACAGGAGACCTAGGAACGAGCACAGCTGGGTCTGTAAATTATGAAATGGGATAAGCCGTGAATACATCTTTATTAAAGCGATTATACTTATCTCTCACATACACCCCACACCGCCAGAATAATCAGTTTGTTTCTGGGCTTTTGAGCAACGGACACCCAACTAACTGACAAAATGTTATATTATGGCCAAAGATCAGGCAAAATAACAATAAAACTATGTAGTTGAGGCAAGTCCAGCTAATTATCTTGGTACATGGGAAAACACACAAATGTGGTGTGAAGACTGTAATGCGGGACATCCTAATAATTATGAGGAATTTTTTTTTTTAAGAGAAAGCATGAGTTCGGGGGAGGGGGGCAGAGGGAGAGAATCCTAAGCAGACTCCACACTGAGCATGGAGACAGACATGAGGCTCTATCCCTCGACCTGAAATCTCGACCTGAGCTGAAACTGTGTTGGAGACTCAACTGACTGAGCAACCCAGGCATCCCAAGGACCTTCATTTTAATATGGAGATACCAGGCTTTGGAGCCATGTGTAAATGAATTTGAGTCCCAACTCCATCTCCCACATCTGTGATAATGGGGTAAGTTAATGAACATTGAGTTTCCTGGACTTCAGCATTTTATAGAAGAATAAAGTTCAACATCAGGATTGTCAGCTTCAAATTTTGACACTGGAACAAATAAAGCAACAAACAAACACACTTCTATATTTCAACAGTGTTTTGGAAAAGAAAGGCCATTTTAATACTAAAAATACGCAAAGGATCCAGAGTCAAAGGAGATTATTCTTGAGAGGCAGAAGGAGACAGAGACAGAGAGAGATTAATTGATTGATTCATGGAAAATCCACTGATATTTTGTTATTTGACTCTTTATTCAATGTTCATTTTCCACATCTTTGAACTGTTAAAAACTTCATCACAGGCCAGCACTTGCCAGTGGAATGAAGTTTGGAAAATACCAATCTAGCCTCACTTTTTCCTCATTTGTAAATGTGGATAACAACTCTGACATTCAAAAGTGACATTCAAAAGTGAAATGAGATAAAACAGGCAACTTGGCTAGGTGAATGCAGTGAAGAATTAGGCCATCCTAGGTCAGAATTCCTTTAGCCCTTCTAGCTGCGTGGAATTGTAAGTTACTTCATCCTCCTGAGGTTCTGATGCCTTATGTGCAAGGCAGGCAAAATAATAACTCCGTGAGAGGGTTGTTGGAAGAGTTAGATTAAATTAAAAATATAGAATGGTTCCTAATGGAGTATCTTGCACATAGTAGGTTCTCAATTAAGTTTAGTTTCTATCCTTCCTCTCCCATCCTCAGCTTCTGTTTCCTTCAATCAAAATGTCTCTCTTTTGTCAATAAATATTTGGATCCTATGAGAATGGAAACACTGATACTCAGTCACTGTAATTTCACAACCCCGGTGTCAACACATTGACCCTGGTCATTAGAGAATCTTGATATTGCCAAAGGATTTGTTGCCGCCACCCCATCCCCAAAGTCTGTGGTCCTTCCTGTCTCATCCTTTTCTGTTTATGACTTAAAGGGCAAGAAAAAAATCTTATTAACCTACTGCTTATTATTCCTAAATAGCCTTAAACTTGGATGCCTTTAGTCTTCCTGTTTTGTTTTGTTTTTCCCCTCCTTAATTCAATATCTTCAGATCAATCTAAGTACTTTAACTTAAGGCATTTAGTTGTCTCTAAAGATTTTCATTATAGGGGCGCCTGGGTGGCTCAGTTAAGCATCTGCCTTGGGCTCAGGTCGTGGTCCCAGCATCCTGGGATTGAGCCCCACATCTCTGCTCCCTGCTCAGCAGTGAGCCTGTTTCTCCTTTTCCCTTTGAGCCTCCCCCTCACTCATGCTCCCTCTATCTCACTCTCTCTCAAATAAATAAATAAAATCTTAAAAAAAAAAAGATTTTCATTATGATACAGGCATCTCTTTGGCTTCAATGCAAATGTCCCATCTAGAAATTATGAAAACAAAGTCCTAGAATGACCTTTTTAAGAGGGCACTTTTAAGAGTTTAGCTAAATAGCCATAATATTGCTGCTTTAGCATCCATTTTGCATAGCTAAGAGGTCTGCTGGGGCTTGGAACTGACACTAACCTCTCCTAGGAGGGCAAGTCCTAGAAAACAGCCAGCAGGGTCACAAGAAAGTGTAAAATCCTGGTATGAATTCCCCAACACCCAGAGATAAGGTCTTTCCTGTCTGCCACCCTCCACCCCTGCCCCCACTTCTCCTTTTCAGTTCCTTAGATAAGAATCTCCCTCCTCCCCCTTCCTTAGATCTTACCAAGACTCCTGCTCTTTTTGGTTTAAACTGACCAGTCAGGCCTAGCCAAGGACTCCCAAAGCACTCTACCCACCACTCTACCCACCAACCCTAAAAAAACACAGGTCCTGCTGCTCCATCTGTTCCTGTCCCCTGCCTTGACCTCCCCATGTGCCCCAGGGACTTATGCATTGTACTTCCTACAAAACCTGTGACTAATGAAGTTCTTTATTTCACTTTCCCTTGCCTTGTGATCTTTCTTGAACTGTGGCTCACCATTTGGCAACCCAGGGCTCCCTCTTAACAAATGTTTACTTAACAAAAATCACAATGAGCTCTGTGACTGGCTTAGAAATCACTGGAAAGCCTATAAAAGGAAAATGGCTTCTTCTGCATTTTGTTTATTTTCAATTACACTCTATTCCTTCTCTCAGAAATAATGAATAATACTTCAAGAATTAAAGCAGATGGAATGATTTATCAGAAATTCATTTAAAGTCTTTGGGCTTACATCTCGAATCCTGCCGATCACTATAACTTTGTTACTGGTATTAAACATTTGTTTCTACTTCACAAGAGAGGTTAGTTATATCTCTTATGAACTTTCTCTAAAAACTAAAAGAACTCAAAATAACTAATGCAAAGGTATAACTGGGCAACCTGAAATTCTACCAATAAAAGATGCCTCTGGTAGGTACAGAAGTCCAGTTGATTCTACATATTTAAATAAAATATGCAACAGGTAAAAAGATGGATTTTTGAAATATTATAGAGAAAAAGATAGGAATTAAGTGCTGAGTTACTTAAAAACACAAATACATTTTGGCTAAGTTTTTCTATGATGCCACATTTTTGCACTAAATAAATTTGTCATATTTATTTCAGAATGATATTTAGTACTATATTTAATACTCCATATGAAATAGTTAAGCTTTTGAAAACCACAGCCCTAATTTCATAATTTTGGATATTTTAGAGAAATATTAATATGCATCTGCTAAATGAGCATTTTGCTTGGTCCTGAAGGAAATACTAATATTTTTATAGTTTCTGTCCCGAAATTATTATCTAGTGCAAAATAAGAACTCTGTACAAATAATCCATATGCAAAATGGACTGTAACACAGGATAAAATACATGTATAAACCAAGCACTATAGGAACCAAGAGGAGAAAGCCATTCTGTTTTCAGGGAAGACAGGAGGAGTCAAAGAGCTATTATTATTTTTTAAAGATTTTACCCATTTATTTGAGATACAGAGAGAGCAAGAGAGAGTGAGAACGTGAGGAGAGAGAGCAAGGGAGAGAACACATGCACGAGGAGGGTTTGGGGAGGGGCAGAGGGAGAGGGAGAAGCAGACTCCCTGCTGAGCAGTGAGCCTGATATGGGGCTTGATCTCAGGACCCTGGGATCATGACCCGAGCTGGAGGCATATGCTTGATGGACTGAGCCACCCAGGCGCCCTAGGAGTCATTAATAAGTTAACCATTGTTATTACCGTTTCTATGCAACTTAGGATAAGAACTAACACTTAAATGTACATTCTTGCAACTTTAAGTTGATGCTATACTGGGGTAATGTGGAGATTTATATCTATGTGCAAAGCGGAAACCTGTTCTGAAAACCTTATGCAACTATGTACCATTCTACATTATCTGGAGGCATGTCTGTTCCTTCTTGAAGGAACCACCATAGCACAATAACAATGCGTTGCATGAAGCCAACCTCTTCAGATGTCCGATGACGTGTAGCCCAGAATGATAATGTTGTGTGGTCTTTAAGCCCAGTTACAGCAGGGCATGACTTTCTTGGAAAGTTTTGTTAGTGCAGCATCTGCCAACGACTCATCAGGTCCATCAAATACTACACAGTGAATACTGGGTATAATAGCAAACTAGGATTTCTTAAATCTCTGCCAAAATTGTTTTAGCATAAAAAAGCTGGCATCCTTTTCTACTCACAGCTCTAGGATTTATTTTCTGCACATTTTCCCCTCTCATTTCCCTAGTCAATACTCGCTGTTAAATAAACTCCCTTTGGTCAGGGACTTGCAGCAGGTGTAACAAGAAGAAACAGAGCTGGTGCTCTCGATGCTAAGCAGAAGCCATTGTGCTTTTCATGTTCTCAGCACATTAAGAAAAATTAAGTGTGTGCTACCTATAGGAGTCGGAAATATTGTGAAACATATTTACATTAGCATTAAGTCTTAATCCCTAAGTGAAAATTAAAATTGAATGCTCAATGTTTTTAATTCTCGGTATGCTATTCAATAATATGAGACACATTTGCAAACTTCAGACAAACGGATGGAACAGGTACATTTTTAGCTTTCTCCCTGTGTCTCCAATATTATCACGTAAGTAAAGCCTTTTTCAAAATAATTTAAACATACACCAAACTGATAGTTCAATATGCTGTTAAGCTTTAGTGATCTACTTAAAGTTTTCTAAGTCTACTAAAAAAAGGGGGAGGGCAAAGAATCCAGAGGACTTTTTCCTAGGTGACCCCTTCTGGCTTGCATAGGGCAGGAAATAGAATGAACCCACAAAGATATCTAAGAAAATGTATAGTCTCTAATTCCAACTTTGGGACCTTGGCATTGAAGATATGGAGACCTCGAATATTAAAATTACAAAGCAGCTTTTTTAGAATGAACTAATAAGGACATTGTAATATAATTGAATACTGTGTATTTAATTTAATATCATATATAATCACCACGACAAACCTGTAAGAAATCGACATCCAAGTTTCTCAAAATGTTTGCCAGGAAATACTGACGGAAGAAAATCTAGGTGGGTTTATTAAAACAATACACATTCCTGGGATGTGCCCCAGATCTCCCGATTAATAATTTATGGCAGTGAAACTTTACCATAAGCAGTTTTACCAGCTGACCTGGTGATTCATAGGCATGTAAAAGTTTGAAAATCATTGATCTACATTATACAGATAAGGGATCTGGATTATAAAATCACTTGCCAAAAGTGACATGTTAGGAAATAGAGAAGCTGGCATCCAAATCTAGGTTTTATGTAATTTCAAGGCTTTCTCTGCTATATTGTTTAGTATCAGGTGTACGTACCAACAGGAATCGTAATGCAACTCTTTTGCTATTTATTTACTAAGAGATTGCATGCACACCCGTCGGCTGTTAATGATCACAAAATCCTGGAATTGAAAGAGATGCTCACATGATAGTTCTTCATTTCCCAAATGCATCCAGAATAGTTGTGTTTCATTATTTTTTTAAAAGATTTATTTATTTATTTATTTGTTTGAGAGAAAAAGATAGTGCATGGTGGAGGGGAGGGCGGAAGGAGAGGGAGAAACAATCCTAAGTAGACTCCGCATTGAACATGGAGCCTGATGTGGGGCTGGATCCCATAACCCTGAGATCACGACCCAAGTGGAAACCAAGAGTCAGATACCCAACTGACTGTACCACCCAGGCGCCCTAGTTTTTCATTATTCAATCATACAATATACTATGTCTTCCAGTGGCTAATTCTGTGTTCATCATTAAGAGTTCACTTTTATATTTGATTGAAATATTCTCTTTCTTATAGCTGTTTTCACTGGCAACATCTGGGTCTGCCCTGGAGAATACCACTGAATAAGACTGCTCCATATTTCACATTATAGCTTTTTCTCTTTTGAGAAGTTAATTAAAATATACAGTTCAAAAATATCTATTGAGGTTTTAAGTGAAAGGCATAGCTTTGCATAAAGGAATGGAAAGTGATAATTATTGAGGACCTGCTATGTGTCCATGATAAATGACGTGTTAAGCTGGACTGTCTCACTGGAACCTTTAACAAGTTATATAAGGTAGGCAACATTTATCTCTCTTTGTCAGAGGAGGAAAATAAGTCTCAGAGGGGTTAAAATAGTCATGATTACACATCAGGTAACTGGTTGAAACAGAAATGAAACCAATCAACATTATATACTGAATTTCCTCTTGAGCCTTTCCCCTCAAGCTTTAGTAGACACACTCCATTTATTGCTGTTGAACTTAGTAGTGTCATTTCTAGAATGGAACATGCTTTATCAGTCTCAACTGATAAGCAAAATCAGATAAGGGATTTCTGTTCCTTATTCTGGATATAGTATTACAATTACTTGAAATTAACATTGCAATTTCATGTAGTTGTTTTGCAAATGTCATCACAGTTTGAATAGAACTCATAGTCTTTAATCTGTTACAAGATAAATATACAAAAATTAATCCTATCTAAATGCTAGCAATTAATCTAGAAATGAAATTAAGAAAACAACTCCATTCCTAATAATATCAAAAGGAATTTAAAAATTAAGAATAAAGAAAACAAAGGAAGTGCAAGACTTGTAAACTGAAAACCTACAAAATATTTCTGAAGGAAATTTCAAAAGATGTAAGTAAATGGAGAGATAACCAACATTCATAGATTGGGAGAATCAAAATTGTAAGATGACAATTCTCCCCAAATTGATCTATAGGTTCAATGAAAATTCTGTCAAAATCCCAACAAGTTTTTTTTATTGTAATTGAAAACCTGAACCTAACATTAACAAGGAAACGGAAGGTATTCAAAACAGCCAAAGCAATCTTGAAAACAACAACAAGGTAAGGGGTCTTTAACTTTCCAATCTCAAACTTGCCATAAAGCTACAGTAATTGAGAAAGTATGGTACAGGTTTAAGGGTACACGTATAGATCAATGGAACAATTGAAAGTTAAGAAATGAATTCAGATTTGTAGTCAATTATTTCGACACATGTGCCAAAGCAATTCAATAAGAAAAGTATATTCATAACAACAAATTTTTTAAAAAATTTGTTTGTTTATTTATTTATTTATTTTGGGAGGGTGGAGAGAGCATGAGTGGGGGAGGGGAGAGGAGCAGAGGGAGAAGCAGATTCCCCATTGAGCAGGGATCCAGACCCAGGGACTTGATCTCAATACCCCAGGGGCTTGATTCCAGGACCCGGGGATCATGACCTGAGTGGAAGGCAGACGTTTAACAGACTGAGCCACCTGGTGCCCCTACAACAAATTGTTTTGAAGACTAAGTCAGCTCAGTATCAATATGCAAATAAATGAAAATAGATCCTTATTTCACATCATGCAGAAAAATTAACTCAAAATGGGTCATAGATTTAAATGTGAGAAATAAAACTAGAAACATTTTTTTTAAGGAAGCATGGAAAAATCTTTATATTCTTTGGTTGGGTAAATATTTTTTAGATAAACCAAAATCATGATCAAGAAAAGAAAAAGAAAAAGTGATAAATGGACTTTACTGAAATTAACAACTTTTGTGTTTTAAAATACACTAAGACTACTGTTTGCCCTCTGACATATAAACATGTTGGAAGTTGCCACTTTCACCTCAAAATAAGAAAAAAAACCTGATAATCAATAATTTTCCTTAGATCTGTCAGAGAATTGGGGTCACCAGACAAATCATCACCCCCAAAACTAGAGAGATAGGTACATACACAGAATATAGACAAATTTACCTGAAGTAGAAGCCCAGGGACCCATTACCTTCTGGGAACACTTAAAAGTGTGAAATCTCAAAGGATTATGAAATGGCTCCCTCCCCCACACCATAATGGCATATGAAATGTGATTACAGATGAAAGAACTGCAAAGTTCAGACTCTATTAAGAAGAGTCTAGGGAAATCCGAAGAAGAGTCTAGGGAGAAAAACAAGGACATCAGCAGAAATTAAGGCACAAAAACAGACAGGTAGATCAATGGAACTGAATAGAAAACCCAGAAATGGACCCACAACTATATGGTCAACTAATCTTTGACAAGCAGGAAAGAATATTCAATGGAAAAAAGACAGCCTTTTCAACAAATGGTGTTGGGAAAACTGGACAGCAATATTCAGAAGAATGAAAATGGGACCACTTTCTTACACCATACACAAAGATAAATTCAGAATGGGTGAAAGACCTAAATGTGAGAAGGAAACCCTCAAATCCTAGAGGAGAATACAGGCAGCAATACAGCCTCTTTGACCTTGGCCATAGCAACTTCTTAGTAGACACATCTCCAGGGGTAAGGGAAACAAAAGCAAAAATGAACTAATGGGACTTCATCAAGATAAAATACTTCTGCACTCCAAAGGAAACAATCAACAGAACTAAAATGCAACCTTTGGAATGGGAGAAGATATTTGCAAATGACATATCTGATAAAGGGTTAGTATCCAAAATATATAAAGAACTTAATCGAACTCAACACCCCAAAAAACCCTAATAATCCAGCTAAAAATGGGCAGAAGACATGAACAGACATTTCTCCAAAGAAGACATTCAGACAGCTAACAGACACATGAAAAGAACCTCAATACTACTTGTCATCAGGGAAATACAAATCAAAACCATGATATACCACTTCATATCCCTCAGAATGGCTAAAAT
>NC_048233.1:56628377-56663096 GCF_002007445.2 Ailuropoda melanoleuca | reverse complement strand
AATAAAACTGCCAACTATAATTTTGCCATATAAGGCCAGTAATATCACAATTTACCTTAACAACTACAAACTACTTTCATTGTATAAAACTTAAGTTGCACCAATTAATCTGATTAAAGAAAATTCTTTCATAAAATGCAGGTGTCAATTATTTCAAAATATACCCAAAGAATGCAGAATAAAAATATGGAAAATGATTTTATTAGTCAGTATGCTCTAGAGAAAAAAAGTAATAGGATATTTATATATATGCAGGGATTTATTACGGCAATTAGTTCATAGGATTATGGAGGCTGAGATATGCCCTGATAAACCCTATGTAAGCTGGAGAATCAGGAAACTGGTGATAACTCAATCCAAATCTGAAGTGCTGAGAACCAGGAGAGCTGATGATGAGCCGGGGCCATAAGTCTGAGAACTAGGGAAAGGTGGGCGGTACGCTGGTAGTTGAAGTCCCAGAGTTGGAAGGCCCAAGAACCAAGAGCTCTGATGTCTGCGGGCAGCAGAAGATTAATGTCCCAACTCAAAGAGAAAAAGAATTCACCCTAGTTCCACCATTTTATTCTATGTGGGGATCCTCTAGGGATTAGAGAATTCCCAACCAATCCTCTTTACTTAGTCTACTGATTTAATGCTAATCTCTTCTGGGAACACCCTGTCAGACACACCCAAAAATAATGCTTTACCAGCTCTTTGAGCATGTTGATGCACAAACTTAACCATTACAAACTCACCCCTTGTCAATTTGGCACCCATACACATCACTTTAAACCATACTTAATCTCCAAATCAAGACAATAAGGAAGCCATAATTCTGCCTAATATAATATCTTTCCTACAACAGAAAATTGCACTACCCCTTTCTCAGAAAAGGGTAAATTTATTTTGCTTTTACTTTATGAAACTATGTTTGGTTACCTCATTTGGACATTCAATTAAAGCAGCCCAAATTGGAGCTGAGTTTGCCTCTTGTTAAAATCATGCCGAAGGTATTTTCATGTCGTTGTATTAAAATGGAAGCAACCACATTTCATGATATTAAACACAAATGAGAATATTCTGGGTGATTTTAGACAAGCTGAGTAACAACAGTTCTCATAGATCCAAAGATCCCCCTGCTTTGGGGCGCCTGGGTGGCTCAGATGGTTGTGTCTGCCTTTGCCTCAGATTGTGATCTCCAGGTCCTCGGATGGAGTCAGTCCCATGTCGGGCTCCCAGCTAAGGGGGGAGTCTGCTTCTCCCTCTCCTTCTGTCTCTCCCCCTGCTTGTGCTCTCATTCTCTCTCTCTCTCAAATAAATAAATAAAATCTTAAAAAAAAAAAAGATCCTGCTATTTTCTTTCTGTATGGTTGAAGAAGTCAGCAGAATTGGTCTCAGCACTGGGGAATCCTGGAAAGGAACTAAGCTCTCCATGCTTAAAATTAATCATACTCTGGTTACTGTAGCTTGAGGTGATGATGGTCCACTAGATTTCTCATGGAGGGAGCTTAACAATGGATGAAATCACATAACGGCTTCCCGATCAGTTCCACAGTCCTGCATCAACACTGGTCTTATATACATGATTACATAATAAATGAAGGGTTTGGGGATGGATCTCTCCTACCCACTATCAAAAGCCATACACAGTTTTTCATATTACTATTATAGAGCCCCTTTAGGCACTGCCCTCTTTAAAATGTAAGTATAAGAGAGTAGGAGAAGCAGCAAATCCATTATTAAACAATATACTAAAGGGATTATGTGCTATCTAAACCAAAGTTTTTCAAACTATGGCTCACAAACCATCCACCTCCGAATCACCTGGATTGGGAAGAGGGTGGCTAGGTCCATGTTAAAAAAAAAAAAATAGAGGTTACATTTAGTCCTTTTCATTTATAATTTCCTGAAGAATTTTTCAAAATCTTAATTTTTAAAAGCTCCCCATATGGTTTTTACTATCATTTACATGTGAAATACATTGGCAGTAAAACTCGACTGCACATTAGAATCACCTGGAGTAATTGAAAAAATAAATACAACTAATGTCTATACCCAACACGCCAAGATGTTGAGTTAATTTTTCTGATGTCAGCTCTGGGCATCAGTGTTTTATAAGAACTCTCCAGGTGATGCTATTTTGAGGACAGCGAAGAACTGCAGGTCTAAAATTTGAAAATTGATGTTCACACCAGTTCCACTAATTCCTACTGCTTACGTCTGGTGTACTTCACTCATCTATGTTACTCTCACAGCCTTTAAATGTAATTGAGTCTACAGCCTATGAACATTGAGAACTCTCTGCACTAGAAAGTATAGCTTCTTGGAAGCAGAAACTCCAAAGACTAAAATCTAGACAGAGGTCAGGTTAGAAAGAGAGTGTTCACCTTGGTGCAGGTAAAGGCAGATTTTTGAAGGGACCCAGAATGGGACCTGCAACAAGGTAGTATGAGACTTACTGAAGGGAAAGGAATTATCAGGGACAAAAAAGGACAATAAAAGTAGAAGGAGAGTCAAACAAACAAACAACAAAAAACAATTTATGATTTTTGAGCAGGTCTCACGCTTGATAAGAAAAGTAGACCAGAATTTTGCTTTGGGAATCTTAGCAAAACACACAGAACTTTTCAGCGTTGCCTCCAATGGGAACATCTTGTTTGTTTGTTTGTTTGTTTATCTCTCTGGTAAGCTTGATGAAGTCCCAGTTCTTTTGTCCCTTTAGATGTTTTCACCACCTCATTACAAGACTGGTTTGCTCAAGGCACACACAGGCTCACCAGTCAGTACAGAGGCAGGAACAAGGCAATTGAATTCCTCCTAATCTAAGAGCTCAAAGTGGTACTTTTAAGGATCAAGTCTGAACATAACTCATAAGGGTATAGCTTCCAAGATTCTTTTCTGGTCCTTCCTTTTTTTTTTTTTTAGTGATACACAATTAAGATATAACCCAGTTTGAAGTGTACAGTATAATTATTTGATATATGTCTATATTGCAAAATGATTTTTTGGTAGTTTTAAGAAAATATATCAAGAAATAAAGACATTCTCCTTAAAATTAACCATATGGTCTCATAACTTAATTGGACACAAACACTTGAAAACCTGAACCATAACCTTAATTCGAAACAAACTCCTTAGCCTGGGAATCCAGGGTCTCTCACATTTAAGTCCCAAAATATCCTATCAGGCATATATCCCACCACTTTCTGCACTCTATTCTCTAGTCATTTTATTCTGATGGTTTCTTGTCTCTGCATANTTTGAAAACCTGAACCATAACCTTAATTCGAAACAAACTCCTTAGCCTGGGATCCAGGGTCTCTCACATTTAAGTCCCAAAATATCCTATCAGGCATATATCCCACCACTTTCTGCACTCTATTCTCTAGTCATTTTATTCTGATGGTTTCTTGTCTCTGCATATTTGCTCACACTGTCAGAGACCTATCTGTTCTAGCAAAATGTTCCTTCCTAGAGAAAACCTTCTTGACTTCCTCATTTGCAAGTTTGTTGCAGAGATTTTCATTTTTACTTCTCATTAATTTTATTATGTTCTAAATTGGTACATGTTCAAATATACAAAGATTTGAGGGCTAAATTGTTGAGAAATTCATATTTCTAAATTCTCTTTGGCAGCCAAGAGAAGGAAAAGAGACTGACTCCGTTGACTTCTGTGTCTCTCCTACCTATTTTCTTTGCAGCAGCCTGATCTGTTTTCCAATCATGAGTAGCTCCAGCAGATACTTTTCATTTTGTCAAATCGATTAAAGCCTAACTTCGAATCTACTCAACATAGTTGTCGTTGGCTCCTTCTCATATCCAGACATTTTAGGTCTGTAATTGTGCCAAAGTTCCATAATTAAAATTTCATTACATTATTATGAGAAATAGAAAAAGGGCACAATTATATATGTTCCATTATCATCTGAAGGTTAAGAATCTCTCTTCCTCCAATGTAATGTCTCTATTATGCTGGGTTTATGTTTTGCAGGGAGAATACTATTGAATCACATCCTTTGGGATTTTGTTTCTGTTTTAAATATTTTAACAGCTTTCCGTCACATGGTTGTGGGGATGAGCACATTGTTGGGCGTGTGGCTACCCTCTTACCTCCCAGACAACTCAACTTCATAGTACTCTTAAGAGTCTGGTTACATTTTCTAACAGAATACCTGCTTTACAAACATCCAAAGAACACTTGATTTTTCAAATTTTAAGTACAATGTTTAGATAGTAGATATCACATATGGAAAGTTTCATGGTGGCATGAACTAAGCTTAAAATGCTTATGTTCTTATTCTCATGTTGAATGCTACAAAAACCATTTTAAGTTATTTCTTACATTTTGAGAATTGCACTCAGTGGTGTTCGGATTTTCTTCCTTTGTTTTCTCAACTTGAGAGCTCTCATTCCTTCCAGGAACGGTTTGCTGAGGCTAGAGAAAGAGAGATCAAGAAATAGGTTCAACCAATGGATCCATGCGACTATTGTGAAATACGATACAATGGCAACGTCACGCTCAAGGAAAATGAATACAATGGATATTTGTATTTATCAGAGACCTTAAAAATTGTACATAAAAATTCTTAACTTTGAAAATAAATAAAATAAGTTCTGTGCAATTTTGTATTAGTGAGATCCAATGGCATTATTTTCCCACTGGAAATATTTATTTCTTGCATAATAAGCTTTTATTTTAAGGTTACTATTCCCACAAAGAGCAGGAATCCTGTCTTTTCTCTTTTACGCCAAGTACATCTGAGAAATCTAAGTGTACACTTCATATTATCAATCAGAAGACGAATGCTTCATAACACCTCACTGTAATTTACATAGAGGATTACATCTACTTCAATGCTTTACTCACTAATCAAGCACTGCTGCATATCTCTGGAAACCTTACATACTATTCTAAAATTCATCTCTTTAGGAACACTAACATTTTTTTAAAGATTTTATTTATTTGAGAGAGAGAGAGAGAGAGAGAGAAAGAGAGAGTATGAGCAGGGTGGGTGGTGCAGAGGGACAAGCAGACTCCCTGCTGAGCAAGGAGTCCTATGCTGGGCTCGATCCCAGGACCCTGAGATCATGACCTGAGCTGAAGTCAAATACTTAACTGAGTCATTGTACATAAAAATTCTTAACTTTGAAAATAAATAAAATAAGTTCTGTGCAATTTTGTATTAGTGAGATCCAATGGCATTATTTTCCCACTGGAAATATTTATTTCTTGCATAATAAGCTTTTATTTTAAGGTTACTATTCCCACAAAGAGCAGGAATCCTGTCTTTTCTCTTTTACGCCAAGTACATCTGAGAAATCTAAGTGTACACTTCATATTATCAATCAGAAGACGAATGCTTCATAACACCTCACTGTAATTTACATAGAGGATTACATCTACTTCAATGCTTTACTCACTAATCAAGCACTGCTGCATATCTCTGGAAACCTTACATACTATTCTAAAATTCATCTCTTTAGGAACACTAACATTTTTTTAAAGATTTTATTTATTTGAGAGAGAGAGAGAGAGAGAGAGAAAGAGAGAGTATGAGCAGGGTGGGTGGTGCAGAGGGACAAGCAGACTCCCTGCTGAGCAAGGAGTCCTATGCTGGGCTCGATCCCAGGACCCTGAGATCATGACCTGAGCTGAAGTCAAATACTTAACTGACTGAGTCACCGAGGCGCCCCCTGAATTTTTTTTTTTAAAGGCAGTTTCTCAGATTCTGGCAGGGAAGTGTATGCATAATTAATATATATAAATATCCCCATAGGCTAGTCTAAGGTTATCTACTGAAATGTATGTTTCTTGGGCAAAGCTGATTTGAATATGCTGTTAGGCTCATCAATCCCTGAGGGTACTATTGTAGGATAGACAAAAACTAAACTCAGTGAATGCTAACTGCTTTAATCTGAAACTGTGATCTGAATGGATCACAGAGGAGGAAGAAAAGGGGACTCTAACCACTGGGGACAGAGGAAGGTAAAGACAAAGATACGGTCTGATCAAAGTACCCAAACCCACTCAGATTTTGTCTGTGCTACTTACACACAGCACTGACCTGGTTTTCCATAGGCAGTTACATTCCTGCGCAGGGGAACATTCTTACAAAATAATACTTTGATAAAAATAAAAACCAAAGATACTTCATAAAACTAGTAGAATATTAAATGTAAAAAAATCAATAAAACTAGTAGCATATTAGAGAAATAACA
Organism: Ailuropoda melanoleuca; assembly: GCF_002007445.2. Taxonomy (NCBI): domain Eukaryota; kingdom Metazoa; phylum Chordata; class Mammalia; order Carnivora; family Ursidae; genus Ailuropoda; species Ailuropoda melanoleuca. Next base: position 56,656,898 of record NC_048233.1, on the reverse strand, counting down.
GAGAATAAAGCACTTTAGTTGACTAAAATAGTTCCTATATTAAGTTACTCAAACACTGGGCTTTACATATAGTAATGGATAAACAAATAAATAACTAAATAAATTTTTTTTTCTTTTTTTTTAAAGATTTTATTTATTTATGTGACAGAGAGACATCAGCTTCATTGTATGAGTTCCAGAAGGCACTTCGTGTTTTCCCCTCTCTTAGTCCCTCTTTCTCTTCTGTTCTTCCTTGCTTAAGACACTTATCTTCTGATCTCCCCTCTATATCGTCCGTTAAGAATAAGAAATTTAAACAGGAAAATAAAATGTCTTCGAATAAGCCAGTACTCTGTATTAGATGTTGTCGGTAGATATAAAGATGAGAAAGGTGTTGTTTTTGTCTTCACAGAATTTATACAGTATGATTTTTATTCACATAAATAGCCCTAAGATAAAGCAGATTAATAAAAGAGGGCACAAACAAAATCATATATATTTGGAGAGAATGGAAGTTAAATCCATTTGGGGTCATAATAAAAGGCATGATGGAAAGGGCAAGCTTTAAAATGGGCCTCTGAGTGATTAAGGAAAGAATGAGGGAGACCATTCTAAGTGAAGGGAACAATACAACAAAGATACTAGGAAGAAGATTCAGCTGTTTTTCTGTTGGTTTACAGGGTAGCAGTAGAGTGAGCATGAGAAAAATGCTACAGAGTAGGAAGGCAACTCCAAAACTGAGCAGCAAAGTATGTATTTAAATTTGGTAGCCAAATGAGAGTCCACTGGCTAGTTCATTGCAGGCATATGACATGGCTAGAGCCTCTGTTAGGTGCTAGGGTGATAGAGCAGCAGTATTAAGGCAAAAACGGAACAGAAGAAATTAGGGCATGCAAATCAAAAAAGAAACAATAAACATCGATCGAGTAGATGGTAAAAAGGCCGAACTAAAGTATTAATTCCGGCAATTGAAAACAGATTGCTCTTTGTTGAGAGCAAAGATTAGAACCTACAAAATTGAAAAACTCTATAGAAATAGAGAAACCTGGAGGAAAGGTAAGTTTGTAGCCAAGAGGGTTATTTGTATATTGCTAATAGAGAGTATAAAGCACTTGCTACTCTTAAACAGGCAAAATTTAATAGCAGTGTTAATACAGTAACATGAATCAAAACAGCCATTTAATCTAGCTGAAATCTACTGGACTTCCTATGAAATTACAAATAGTTTGAAGAAAGAGGTTAAAAAGTGCCAGGGGGTGGGGGTGGGGGGGATACATAAATGCTAATAGTGAAGGAGAGTCTCCCCTGATGATCACAGCAAGAACCACAACTGTAAAAAGATAGAGTTAATCCCATTAACAGGCAAGGAGTAATTTTAGTGTATTTTGTTTCTGCTGAACAATCAAATCATTGAATAAATAGTCCAACATACCTTTGAAAATTCATTTACTGCATGATAGCATTAAAGGAAATTAAAATATAAAATTCATTCGTCATTCTAGGAATAATTATTTTTACTTCTCAATGTCGTCTTTCAGTCTTTGTTTGTATCCTCATGCATATTTACAGAGTCACAATTATAGTGCTCATGACATACTTAATTCTGTTTTTACACACATATATATGTTTTATCTACCTAAAGATAAATGTAAGGATATAAGTATCCTTTACATGTCTAAATAATATTTCATAGAACAAACTTGCAAAAATGTATATTTCAGTTAGACACTTTGGTGGTTCTGAATTTCAGGTTATAATATTGTGAAGAATATCAGTCTTCTTGGTACCAGCTTGCAAGACAGCTCATATCACTCTAGTCATTGGTTTAAATGTCTGACTCTATAAGCTGGGAACCCATGAAGGAAGATATCATGCCTTATTCATTATTGCATCCTTTGAAGCTAGTACATACTTTTGCACTTAGTAAGTTTTGTTTTTCCTTTCATCATTTATTTAAGATGTATTTCTTAGGACTAAAGGGAAATAAGAATTAAGGACCAAAACTAAATCAAGAGGAATGGATATATTTATGGTTAGAGAAATCTTTCCAAAATATGACAATTTGAATTACCTCTAGCAGCATGAGTCAACATTAATTGTGCATCCACTCTGTGAAAGTAGTGTGTTTGGAACTGAGATCAAACACTAAAAACATAGTTCTTGATCTCACAGAGCTACCATTTGCTCCTCATTAATTGTAATCATATCTTCTACCTTCCTAATAGCTCCTAATTTCATTCTGGAGGATAACGTCTTTCATGGTATGGTGTTTCCAAAGTACTGTTTTATATATCAAATTCCCTGACCCATCCAAGATATCGGCTCATGACCCAAGTTAGGTCATGATACCTCCATTCTTTAGAATATTGATTACATTAACAGGAGGCCATAAATGGTTAGGCACATTAATTCCAGTGGGGTGTCTCGTCCAAGTTGTTTCTACAATAAGACCCTTCCTTATGGTTCATACGTCCAGTCTTCTGAAGTAGCTTTTGTTTCTTCCCATTCCCAGATGTGTTACTTCTATCTTTTTCTTGGTACTATGAGCCCCTGATGTTCTATCAATGAAGCCCCTTCATTTAATCTGGTAAGGCTCAGTGTTGGTGGCATGTAATCACAGAGACCTGGATGATACAGAGAGTCAAATCAATAAAATAAAACTGATAGCATAACATAAGGGCTCAGGTAGAGGTTTACTATGGCAACTAACAGGAGGGAAACCTAACCCAGCTAGAGAAGCTCAGAAGAATAATAACAGTCTCACCAATGATGGAAATTACATTTTAGGGTAGATATTCAATATCTTCCTAAAAATATAAATATGTAGCATATCAATAAATTTTATGTTTGATTTTTTTCACGCATGTACTGTACATTTGTGAAAATGCTCCCGGATTTTGGTGGTAAGGCTGAGACAAGGAATATGTCCAAAACAAAAGGTTTTATCTATCTATTTATCTATCTATCATCTATTTACCTACCTATCTACCTACGCTTCTATCTGATTTTGTGGGCTTTTGCTACTTTGGACAGATGATAAAAAGAGCTTCATTAAATATTAAGTTCACAAAAAGCAGAGGGAAAAGAATGACAGTGTAACTTTTCTCCTCCATAAGTTTGCCAAGGCTACCCTTGTGCTCACATATTAATAAATTGGGGAACCTGGTTTGCCAATCTCTATATCGATACTGAAGTTATCTCCATTTTGCTTCAGGAAAAAAAATTATATATATTACTTTCAACAACTGGAGGAAATGATACATTGCTTTACCAGTGTGAGCAACAAAGTATAAAAAGTTAAATCACTTTAAATATAAAAATCTAAGTATTTAATTGAAGAACTGCTTACATTTAAATATAATACATGTAATCCTTAAAAAGGCTTTTGCCATCAGTGAGATGCTCCTTGTGGAAAGAAGCTTTGTTGAATATGATGAATTAATACAGAATGGGAACTGACTTTAGAGAAAGATAATGTATTTTTGGAGTTAAAGAAGTGAGGATTCAGATTCTGGATTAGCCATAAATAAATTGGGGACTTGGAAAATTTATATAATTTTGGAGGGTCTCTGTTTTCTGCCGTTTTGCTAAATTAGGTCAAGAACATCTAAACTGGGTGGCCTGGGTGGCTCAGTTGGTTCGGCTCAGGTCGTGATCCCAGGGTCCTGGGCTCAAGCCCTGCGTTGGGTTCCCTGCTCAGAGGGGAGCCTGCTTCTCCCTCTCCCTCTGCCTGCCGCTCCCCCGCTTGTGCTCGCTCGCTCTCTGTCAAATGAAATAAAATCTCAAAAAAAAAAGAAAGAGAAATTAAGAAATTAATCCCAATTACAATAGCATTAAAAAGTAAAAAATGCTAGAAATAAACAAGGAGATGAAAGACCTGTACACTGAAAACTAGAAGACATTAATTAAAAAATTGCAGAAGACACAAATAAATGAATAAATATTCCATACCCATACTTCCATTGGAAGACTCCATATTGTTAAAATGTCCATATGACCCTAAGAAACCTATAGATTCAATATAATCTTTATCAAAATTTTAATGTCATTTTTCACAGAAATAGACTACAAAATCCTAAAATTCATGTGGAACCACAAAAGACCCCATAGAGCCAACACAATCTTGACAAAGAACAAAGCTGAAGGCCACAGGCTCCCTGGTTTCAAACTATTAAATTAAACTATAGTAATCTAAAAAGTATGGTATTGGTACAAAAACACACAAATGGATCAATGGAACAGAGAGCTCAGAATATACTTGCACATATAGTTCAATTAATTTATGATACAGATGCTAAGAATATACAATGGGGAAAGGACAGTCTCTTCAATAAATGGTGGTGGGGAAACTGGACAGCCACATGCAAAAGAATAAAACTGGACTGCTATCTTACACCATACACAAAAATTAACTCAAAATGGCTTAAAATCTGGAATTAAGAATTGAGACTATAAAATTCCTTGAAGAAACTGTAGGTGGTAAGCTCCTTGACATTGGTCTTGGAGATGATATGACACCAAAAGCAAAAGCAACAAAGGCAAAAATAAATGAGATTACATCAAACTAAAAAACTTCTTCACAGCAAAGGGAACCTTTACCAAAATGAAAAGACCATGTACTGAATGGGAAAAAATACATTAAAATCATGTATAGATAGCCAACAGGTACTTGCAAAGATGCTCAACATCACTAATTATCACCAAAATGCAAACCAAAACCACAAGGAGATATCACATCACACTTGTTAGAACGGCTATTATAAAAAAGAAAAGAAAAACCAGGTGTTGGTGAGAATGTGGAGAAAAGGGCACACCCCCCTGCACTGTTGGGAGGAATGTAAATTGGTGTAGTCATTATGGAAAGCAGTATGAAGTTTTCTCAAAAAATTAAAAATAGAACTACCATATGATCCAGCAATTCCACATCTGGGTATTTCTCTGAAGAAAACAAAAACACTAACTTGAAAAGATATATGCATTCCCATGTTCATTGCAGCATTATTTTTTTTAAAGATTTTATTTATTTATTTGACATAGAGACAGCGAGCAAGAGAGGGAACACAAGCAGGGGGAGTGGGAGAGGAAGAAGCAGGCTCATAGCAGAGGAGCCTGATGTGGGGCTCGATCCCACAACGTCGGGATCACGCCCTGAGCCGAAGGCAGATGCTCAACCGCTGTGCCACCCAGGCGCCCCAGCAGCATTATTTACAATAGCCAAGACATAGAAACAAATTAAGCGTCCAAATACGGATGAATGGATAAAGATGCAAATACAATATTATCAGATACATACAATATTATTCAGCTATAAATGGGATGAAATTTTAACATTTTCAAAAACATGGTTGGACCTTGAGATTATCGTGTTAAGTAAAGTAAGTCACAGAGAAAAAGACAAATACTATGTTCTCACTAAAAGCAAAAAACAAAAAATAAAACCAAGAAATAATCTCATAGATACAGGGAACAGACTGGCGATTGCTGGAGGTAGGGACTAGGTAGTGGGCAAAATGGGTGAAGGGGTATACATTTAAAGGTATACATTTTCAGTTATAAAACAAACAAGTTATGAGGATTTCATGTACAGCATGGTGACTACAGTTAGTAATACTGCATTGCCTAATTTGAAAGTTGCTAAGAGAACAGGTCTTCAAAGATCTCATCACACAAAAAAAATTTGTAACTATGTATGGTGATGGATGTTAACCAGAAATTATTGCAATGATCCTTTTGCAATATATACAAATATCAAATCATTATGTTGTATACCTGAAACTAATATGATGTTATGCGTCAATTATATCTCAATAAAAAAATTGAAAAGCCAAAAAGGAAATGGGTACAAAGCAGCAATGTAGATGGTGACATACCATTGAAATTATATTTATTTTCCAATCATAAACTTCGNCTTCAAAGATCTCATCACACACAAAAAATTTGTAACTATGTATGGTGATGGATGTTAACTAGAAATTATTGCAATGATCCTTTTGCAATATATACAAATATCAAATCATTATGTTGTATACCTGAAACTAATATGATGTTATGCGTCAATTATATCTCAATAAAAAAATTGAAAAGCCAAAAAGGAAATGGGTACAAAGCAGCAATGTAGATGGTGACATACCATTGAAATTATATTTATTTTCCAATCATAAACTTCGATGTTTTTAAGTTTTTGAATTACAGGTCGAAAATAAACAGTTTTCTTCAGATAAAAACAAAAACAATAACAATAACAGAGCGTCTACTTAGCAGGCTATCTGGTGTACAATGGAGGCTCCACAGAAATATACGTCATGTCCTATGGCGAAAGAGTACATATTATCTTATATGGTAAAGGATGTGATGAAATTACGGACCTTGGGAAGAGGAAATTACTCGGTGTCTTAGTCCAATTAGGCTGGGTGGCTTAAAAAACAGAATATTTTCACATAATTCCTGAGGCTGAAAACTCCCAGATCAGATTTAGCAGGGTTCGGTGTTTGGTGAAGGTTCTCTTCTTTACTTGGAGACTGCTGCCTTTTAAGTGTGTTCTCACATGGCAGAGAGAGAGCAAGCTGTGGAGTCTCTTCTTATAATCTTACCAGATCAAGGCTCCAACCTTAGGACCCTAAATCCTGAATTACTTCCTTAAAGGCACCTTCTCCAATACAGTCAAACCTTCAACATGTGAGTTTTAGGGGAACACAGTTCAGTCCATACCGCCCAGGATTATATGGATGGGCCTTAAATACCCTCGCGAGCGTCTAAGACAGAGGGAGATTTCACATCTACACACAGAAGAGAACGCAAAGTGAAGATGAGAGTAGAGACAAGAAGGATACAGCCACAAGCCTAGGAATGTTCACACAACCACCAGACATTGAAAGAGGCATGCATGGAACGTATTTTCCCCTAAAACTCCCAGAGAGAGTATGGTACTGTGAGATTTCAGACTTCAAGTCTCTAAACATGTGAGAAAATAAATCTCTGTTATTTTAAGCCATCACGTTTTTTGTGATTTGTTACAGTAACCACAGGGAACTAAACAACTATCTCTTCCAGTAATTTAGAAATGTGTTAGATACTCATTTTCCTAGCACTTGAATATGTTCCATAACTCTTTCCAAGGCAAAATAATTTAAAATTTCCTCAGTAGTATATCTCAGGTTCTCTTTCCTTTTCTTTCTTTTTTTTAAAAGATTTTATTTATTTATTTGAAAGAGAGTGAGTGAGAGGGAGAGCACAAGCAGGGGGAGTGGCAGAGAGAGAGGGAGAAGCAGACTTCCCACTGAGCAAGGAGTGAAATGTGGGGCTGGATCCCAGGATCCTGGGATCATGACTTGAGCTGAAGGCAGATGAATAACCAACTGAGCCACCCAGGTGCCCCTCTCTCGTCTTTTCTGATGAAAAATCCCAAAGCCTAAACCTTTCAAATAGTACTGAGAATCTGTCTTTAACATAAAAACTATTAAAGAAACTGCTTTGTAAATGGATGAAATGAACATCCTTCACAGTGTACTTGTCAAAGAAAGAATTCCAGAATCAACGGCATATCTTAGTCATTTCCATGTTCTGTTGGAAAAAGCATAAGCATGTATATTACATATGTGGTTTTTCTTTAATTTAAATTGATTTTTATATACTCTGCGTATTTTTAATATATCACATGAGGAAATTGGAATAGGTGATGTGTGAAGTTCTTTCCTTAGCAGCAGAAAGATCCAGAAGAATAATCAGGGAAGATGAAAGTGAATGGCATGGAAAAATAGCTTTGATTCTGGGCTCACAAACAGTATTCTCACAGCAATGATAAGTGCAAATATATATATACACACACACACTATATATATATATATATATATATATATACAAACATACATAAACATATATCACAACATATTTCTTTCAACTGGTAAACATTTTAAATATAATATTTAATTGCCTTAAAACAGAATGAGATAGATTTAATTTCTAACCAAGACTGAATAACAATGATTACATTTACTCTCCTACCTGAACAAATGAAAAAAAATTGGAAAAAAGAGAAAACAATGGTATTAAGAAAACTGACAACAGATAATGAGGAAACAGTGGTGACTTAAAGAGAGGACACAGATGAGACACATAGAGTTGTATCCTTGGCAACTAGACACCAAGAGAAGGGTATTGAGGAACTGAAACAATGAGAAATGTTGGGCACCAAAGACCATTATTGGTAGGAATGAATTCTGCCAAAGCCTACACATGTACTGGCTTCTCCAGAGACCAAACCATGGTCTATATCTTCCTTGTAATAAGGACCATGAACATGAATGAAATGATTAGAATTGTTTTGTTGACTTAATTTAGTTCCCAGGGTCTTGACAGAAAAATGAAATCATGAACTTTTTTTTATTTTTGAGAGAGAGAGAGAGAGCATGCATGCATGTGCACGAGTGGGGGTGGAGGGAGCAGAAGGAGAAAGAGAATCTTTTTTTTTTTTAAAGATTTTATTTATTTATTTGAGAGAGAGAGAGAGACAGCCCAGTGAGAGAGGGAACACAACCAGGGGGAATGGGAGAGGAAGAAGCAGGCTCCCAGCGGAGGAGCCTGATGTGGGGCTCGATCCCACAACGCCGGGATCACACCCTGAGCCAAAGGCAGAATCCTAACCGCCGTGCCACCCAGGCGCCCTGAGAGAGAGAATCTTAAGCAGGCTCCATGTTCAGCGTGGAGCCTCATGTGGGGCTCCATCTCACGATGCTGGGGTCACGACCTGAGCGGAATCAAGAGTGGGAAGCTTAACCAACTGAGGCACCCAGGTGCCCCCAAATCATGAATTTTTTAAAGGCAAAGACAATGCCTCTTTCAACTCTACAACTATTCACAACTAGCATCAAAATTGACAAAAGGAAGATGTTTGATGTTATTTAAAAGAACAGTAACATCACAGAACTCTTGATGCTGTATCTCACCTGAACTCTGTGAGGCAGGTATTATGAGCTCTATCTTTGAGGTTAAAAAATTGAGACTTTGAGATGTTCACTGAGTCACCAAAATCAAAATGCTTTTGGATGATACAGCTAATGATTAACCCAAGCTGTCATATTCTGATTTCTTTGTATTTCCAACTCTACCTTAATACCTCCCTATTAGAAACAGTGATGATAGAATTCATCACCACTTACTATATGAACTCTCTTCACCCTCAAAGTATGTAATGACTGTCCCCAGGCATCTAGTTTCTGTAGTTGTGCTACTGGTAAAAAGGAAGTGGGTCTCTACAGAGTACTCTTTCTGTAGAGACCAGTTGCTACAATATACTTTAATTTCATTTAAGTTTGCTTTGTGACCAAGTAATTTCTTCAGGAAAAAAAATTTTTTAAAAATTAAGTCATAAAAATTACACTCTATTTGAAGAATATAAATATCCATATGTGTTTATTAAATTAAATTTACCAAATACATTGCTTTTCTACATACTCATTAGTTTGATCTAGTAAAAATGTCTGATAATGTTATAGATTGTTGACAAATGGAAGTCATCAGGAAAGGTGGTATGAATGCCATCCACTCATAATTTTCCCGGAATCATCCCTTTTTAAACTTTAGCTCACATATATATAAAATGAGGCAAAGAGAGTGACCAGAAAGACTGTATGTGGTGATAGTTAAAAACAATTTTGGGGGGACTCAGAATGTTAGAAAAAGAAAAAAAAAGTTGAAAGGACAAAGCTTCTCCTTGCTCTACCTCCCTGTCTATACTTAGGGTAAAATAATATGCTACAATACAAATAAAATATATCATTAGCTAATATACAATTTTCAAAGCTCAGTTAATGCCCTTCTAGTCCTGTGCTCCTAATTCTACTAAAGTCCTTCTGTTAGACTTCTGCAGAAAATACACATCCTTGTCTTTGGTTACCTCTTATTATTTCCCATTTTTACAGTATTTCCTGAATAACAGCTTTAGCTTGAAAGCCCAAAGCTTTCTGACATTCTGTTTCTCTCCAGTTCTTCAGTCTCAGATTGTTTACCAAAGTTAGAGGATTGCTAAGAGGAAACACAGACCCTCTGTGGGAGTCTGTATAATAGAGTTATCTCTAAATAAGAGTCAACAAATCATTCCCTAAAAACAAACAGAGCTGACTGGATTCTTAACAAAAACAAATCCTGGAGTGCGCCCAAATCTCCTGTTGGTCTAATGTGAGCAGAAGTTGTCTGTGATAAATTCTATAAATACATACTATTCCAATTATCAAAAATTATTTTGTTTGACAGGACCCTTTGCAGCAACCTTGGGGTGTTTCATATCTTCTGAACTGGCAAGTCACACACTATCTTCTCTGTGCTTTTGTTCAATTTGCTCCTTCTGTCCCAATTTGCTTTCTACTCTGACTCTGTAATCTGAGTCCTACCAGTGTGAGTGGCCCCAGCTCAGTCACTCCTTCCTTCACAAATACCTCCTGAAGACAGAGGTAGGTATGGTAACATCTCTGTGATTCTAAGGGAGTGAAAAAAGATGCAACAACTGATAACATTTCCAGGAGAGGAGATATTAGAATAGAGTTATATGCCAATTTTATGATATATCTTCATGTCAAAGTGGTAAATTATGAAGAAGAAAAAAGGTGTATTGGAATCCCCATTTTTGCAGAGAAGAAAATTAAAACTCAGACAGTAGCTAAATCATTTGTCCCAAGTCATAACGTTACTAAGTTTGGTGCAATACTAGTTTATTAGTTTCCTACTGCTTCTGTGACAAACTACAACACACTGAATGGAATAAAGCAAGGCTAGCATCTTAAAACTCTATTGGCCAGATGTTTGACATGGTCTCAATGAATTAAAATAAAGGTTTCCTGCAAGCCCCCAGCATGCTTGGGTCTGGGGTGCCCCTGTGCATTCCCGCAGTGCTTGAAAGAACATGTTGAAATGGTTTGAGGCCTTGCCCTATTCCATCCAGAGCAAGGTCATGATTGTTTTCTTCCATATCTGGTGTGCTGGGTGTTGTCAAGATCTGTACTCTCTGATGTGGTAACCACTTGCCACATATGGTTAGATTAAGTTAAATAAATTTAAAAAAATAAAATTAATAAAATTAAGGTTTCAACAGGACTGTGTTAATTTCCGGAGGTTCTACGGAAGAATACAGTCTTCTTTTTCCAGCTGCTAGAGCCCACTCATGTCCTTCAGCCATAGTTCCCATCCTCTGTCTTCAAACTCAGCAAATCTATATCTCTCTATGTCTTCCTTGGTCACAACTCCCTCCTTTTGCTCTTCTTGCCCACTTTTAAGGTCTCTTGTTTTACTTTGGGCCCATATAGATAATCTAGGTTAATCTCCCCACTTTAAAATCAGCTAATTGGCAACTTCATTTCTGTATGCATCCTTAGTTCTCATTTGCCCTGTAACCTAACAAAATCCACGATCTATTTCTAAATAATAAAATATATATATATATATATTTATAAATGACTCATACACCTAAGACCAAATCATAATGTACCTTTAAAAAATTCTTAAGTTGGATTTCTAATAAAAATGCTCTATTTTAAGTGTTTGGAGTAGAGCGAAGGCAACCCTTTGTAGGAAAATGTATAATTCTAAAGCATAAAAAGAGAAAAAGGATGAAACACTTAAAAAGTCTGCAAATTACCCAAATAAAGGAGGAAAATGCCAATAAGAAAGAGAGGAGGAACAACTGTGGAAGCAGAAAACAAAACCAGAAAAGAAAGCTTAAGCAGAAAGAAAGAATTCCTTAAGAAATATTAATATAATAGACAACTTTGAAGAAATATCAGTAGGCATAAATAAACTTTTTGGAATGAGAAATTTGGTATAACTATATTACAGCAAAATTTTAAAAGATCTAGCAACAATACCAAAAACACCATTTTATTATTTTATACATATATTTTTTTTTTCTTTCTTTCTTTCTTTTTTTTTTTTTTTTTTTTTTTTTAAGAGAGAGAGTGTGTGTGGTGGGGACAGAGAGTGAGAGAAAATCCTAACCAGGCCCCATGTACAGCATGGAGCTGCATCTCACAACCCCAAGACCATGATCCATTGGAGCCAAAACCAAGAGTGGGATGTTTAACCAACAGAGTCACCCAGGCACCCCTAAAGCCAATCCATTTTAAACCACACATGAAACTGGCAAATTTCTAGAAAAATACAACTTTGAAATCCATTTTAAATCACATATGAAACTGGCAAATTTCTAGAAAAATACAACTTTGCAAAACTTACTGAAATAAAAAATAAGGAAACTGGATATCATCTAGCAAGTTACTGGAGAAATGTGCATTATTTAGCAATTACTGAGAAAATCAATGATCTGATTTAATTTGCCTATCTAAATCACATGAAAACAATTGTATGTGGACTCAGTAATGTAGAGAAAATAATCTGTAAAATATTTGGAAGAAATATAGAAGAACAGTTTTATGACTTCAGGACAGGAAATATTTTTAAATAAAAAAGGCAATAAGCACTAATCATAGAATAAATTGGTAGGTGGATTTGACTACATGGAAATTTAGTCCTTTTTATTAAAAGGCACATCATAAAAAATACATGAGAAACAAATAATCAAATAAAAAAATGAGCAGAAGATATCAACAGACACTTTTCCAATGAAGACCTACAAATGGCTAACAGACACATTAAAAAATGTTCAACATCATTAGCCATCAGGGAAATTCAAATCAAAACCACACTGAGATACCACCTTATGCAAGTCAAAATGGCAAAACTTGACAAGGCAAGAAACAACAAATGTTGGAGAGGATGTGGAGAAATGGGAACCCTCTTACACTCTTGGTGGGAATGCAAGTTGGTACAGCCACTTTGGAAAACAGTGTGTAGTTTCCTCAAAAAGATAAAAGTAGAGCTACCCTATGATCCAGCAATTGCACTACTGGGTGTTTACCCCAAAGATACAGACGTAGTGAAGAGAAGGGCCATATGCACCCCAATGTTCATAGCAGCATTGTCCACAATAGCCAAATTGTGGAAGTAGCCAAGATGCCCTTCAACAGATGACTGGATTAAGAAGATGTGGTCCATACATACAATGGAATATTACTCAGCCATCAAAAAGAACGATTACCCAACATTTGCAGCAACATGGACGGGACTGGAGGAGATAATGTTAAGTGAAATAAGTCAAGCAGAGAAAGACAATTACGATATGGTTTCACTCATTTGTGGAACATAAGAAATAGCAGGGAGATTGGTAGGAGAAGGAAGTGAAGAATGAAAGGGGAGTAAACAGAAGTAGGAATGAACCACGAGAGACTATGGACTCTGGGAAAGAAACTGAGGGTGTCAGAGAGGAGGGAGGTGGGGGGATGGGCTAGCCTGGTGATGGGTATTAAGGAGGGCACATACTGCATGGAGCAATGGGTGTTATACGCAAACAATGAATCACTGAACACTACATCAAAAACTAATGATGTACTATATGGAGACTAACATAACATAATGAGATTAAAAAAAAAAGACAATAAAAAAATGAAAAAAACCACACCACACACAGGAACTAAGAATAGTTATTTGGAAGTCAAAGGACTGATATCCAGAATATATAAAGGATCCTTGTAAATAAATAATTGACAAAATTTAAGAAAAGAAGGGGAAAGATATAGTCATGCCTCAAAATGAGAAAAACAAATTTTGTGTTCCATTAGGAAAAGATATCTCTACCTCATCAGCAATCAAGAAAATGCGAAATGAGACTTGAGTGAACTACCATTTTACACTAAATCAGCAAAATTTTTGCTTTAAAATACACAGCTAATGTCAGTAATACTGATAATGCTCCAATTTTGTTTTTATGTTGGTTGGTGGACCTATGTGTGTTTGTTTTACTATTTTGTACATAATTTAGATAAAAACATAAAATAATTAAATGTCATGTCAGTTACAAATAGACCTATTGACATGGAAATGGTTCATGCTTTGTTAAAATGGTACACAAAAGAGCATGCACAGTATCTTCCTGTTCTGTGAAAATGTATAAAAGTACATATAATATGTGCAAAACAAAGTTTATGAGAGAAAATATGTGAGGTATTTTTTCTTTCCTAGTTGGGGGTATTATGGGATTGTTTTATGCTTTATTTATTTATTTATTTATTTATTTTGCTGCTTTGTTTTTTCCTTGAAATAGCACAGACTGTTTCTAAAATAAGAAAAAATGATAAAATTATAAAATATTGTAAGAGCAAGATTAATTCTAGTCAAAAAATCTTTCAAAAATATGATGGAGAAATTGAGGCTAAAAATTAGACTCAACACTGTCACGGGATTGGAGTTTGACATGAGGGAAAGAGAAACTTGAGAAGAGGATTTATATTTCAGCAAAGATAAAATGAAAAGAGTTCTAAAACAGAATGTGGTCTGTGGGAATTTAAAAAAGTACATGAATGTGCTCCAAGGAGAAAGTTTCAATATGGAAAAGTATGTTATATCAAGCCGTTGATAGGTTTCACCTCTAGATTTAGGAGTTTAGACTAATCCACTAGGTAATGAAGAACTTGGATGGTATCTAAACAATTTTTAACGTCTCAGCAAATTTTAGACCTAATTACTCATAGAACTGGTGCTTGTAACATCAGTCCTTGCCACACAATTCAGTTAACATATTATGTATATATTAAAAGAAAAACATCTATGAAGATTGAAAAATTTGGCTTCATGGGTATTTCTAAACTTCATTTCTAAGTAATATGAATTTGGTAAAAAATTATCAGGTAATAATAATGTAAATAGCTTACATTATTTATTCAAGTAGAATTATTCTAATTTAATTATGAGATAGAATATTTGTGTTTCCAAAGTGTTTTGAACATGTAATTTGCTGCATTAAACTGAATTACTAATTACTAATTACAGTAATGATTATTAATATTTCAAAATGACATAAATCCTTGTTTACATCAGAAAGAATCATTTAATAAGAATTTATTCTCTTATACTAATAATTGTCTAGGAATATTTAGAAAATGCATTCCTTATATCCTATGGTATTGCTGATAATTTTAAGGTCGCAGAATAACTCAGTAACCTGATTGATATTACATATATGGATGTGTGTGGCCCATATGCATAATGAAGACTGTTTGCAAATGGACTGGAAGAGTACATGGACATGTTTGATTAAAATCTGTGGGGCTCCTGGGTGGCTCAGTTGGTTAGGCAACTGCCTTCAGCTCAGGTCATGATCCCAGGACCCTGGGATCGAGCCCCTCATCAGGCTCCCTGCTCAGTGGGGAGCCTGCTTATCCCTCTCCTGCTCCCCTGCTTGTGCACTCGCTCCCTCTCTCTGTTAAATAAATAAAATTTAAAAAAAAAACCTGAAACAATGAGGTTAATTAAAGTGGGAGTAAGGACTTTTACTGGCTTAAAAAATTGAAATAATTAAAATAATTTTAAAGACACGGAGTTTGCTTTTATTTTTCTTTTTTTTGGGAGAAGAGGGATAACTAATAGTTTTTATTTATAGAGCCCTTGCATATGCCAGAAAAATGTAAGTTAATATGTGCATTATATTTCAGCAAATAATCCTGCTACCTTTTCAAAATGAGGAAACTCAATTCAGAGTTTAAGAAATTTGCCTATGGGGTCCCTGGGTGGTGTAGTTGGTTGGGCATCTGACTCTTGATTTCTGCTTGGTTGTGATCTCATGGTCCTGAGACGAGGGCCGCATCCAGCTCTGTGCTTAGTGCAGAGCTCACTTAAGATTCTCTCTCCCTTTCCCTCTGCCCTTCCAGCTCTCTCTCTCTCTCTCAAATAAATAAATAAATCTTTTTTTTTTTAAAGAAATTTGCCCAGATTTGACAGGTAGGAAAATGGTAGAGCTCATTCAAATACTCACTCCTTAATCGCAATGAATCCTAATACTGGACCACTGTACAATTTAATTAGGAAAAAAATGGACATTTTAAGTCAATAAACTTACATTGTTTTTACCTACATTGTTTATATGTNATTCAAATACTCACTCCTTAATCGCAATGAATCCTAATACTGGACCACTGTACAATTTAATTAGGAAAAAAAATGGACATTTTAAGTCAATAAACTTACATTGTTTTTACCTACATTGTTTATATGTCATTTTCCAAACACAGCACTTCTGAAGCATATTAGAAAGAATAATATTCACAATGCAACAATTCATCTCCAGACATTAAATGGTTTATAATTATGAAACTTTAATAAATCAATTCCAATGCATAATCTGAATCTTTACTACCAAATTTTCAAATATATTCTGTTTCATCTCATTTTAATAAAAATGAGGTGGTACTATGTATGCCATCCATTTATTTGTTCATTCATTCAAAAACTACTTCCTGGGTGACTTAGATGTGGAGAGAATATGGCAGAATACAAAACAGACACAATCCCTGTGTTCAAGGAGCACCCAGTCTGCTAGAAGAATTGCATTAAAATAGGTAATCTCACAAAAATTTAATTAAGTACAATTTGGATAACTACTATGAAAGATTTTTCAATTGCTTTGAGGGTACAGCACACAATAGAGTAAGCTGACCCACTGGGAAGGTCAGGTAAGTTTTCCTGAAGAAGTAGCATTGAAAACAAGACCTGAAGGATGAGCAGTTCCTTGGGTGAGGAGGTCAGGCAGAGCCTTCTGAGTGAGGGAGAAAAACAGGTACAAAATTGAGGAATAAGAAAACTTTCTAACTTTAAGGAACCTAAAGAAAGCAATATGCCTGAGGAAAGATAAGAAGTGATGAAAAATACAGTTGGGAGTGGTAGGCATGGGTGTTGGTGTCTCATTAATGTCTGCCTAATTCACTCCCAACTTTGACTTTTAGCTCTACCCACAGAGGCATCCACATTTTGTATATTTACAGTTTTCTTCCCCCTCTGACCCCACATAGATGCCCTCTATCTCCTCTACTGCATCCTCCAAAATGCTCACAGTGCCATGTGGTGAAAGACAAAGCTGAAGGCGATCATGTTGACTGATCTTCCTCTGTTGACTCACTTTGACATTCAGGTTAACACAACAATTGCTGGGACTGAAAACAGAAGCTCCTTCCAAACCTCTCTTCTACGTCTCTTTCTATACCCGCCTGTTAACACAGTTACTGTTCTCCTTGTCAATACTCCAAAACTCACCACTCACCATTTCAAACACTCCCTCCTTCTCTTTTCTCTCTCGTTCACATGTGTGTGAACATGCATACACATGTGTGTCTGCACAGTGTTTTTAGGTCTTGCATTATTCCTAACAGTCCCCTCCTCTGTTCCTCAGCCCATGGTTACTTCTACTTTCCCTCAAATCCTTTTCCTGATAAATTTCCACCTACCCTTGAAACACACTTGGAGTATAACATGCACTACTGAATCTTTCCAAATTCTCCCACGGACCGTCACATTTTTCTTCACCTCTGTCTTTCCATAAGATTTTTTTTTCATTGATAATGCTAGTTTTCATTTTTAATATGTTCAATTATCTTTCTCCTTTACCATACTGAAGACTATCAGTTAGAAATCATTTAATTGTAAATTATATAATCCTCAACTAAAAACAGCCTAAACACTAAGAGTTGTTATCTCACGTAAGAAATCCTAATATAGAGGAGTTCTAGAGTTGGTTAATTCTGTAATCCAGGATGTTGCCAGGATCCAGTCATTTTCCATCTTTCTGTTTGCTGTTTTCAGAACACTACTACATAATTACAAGATGGCTACAGCAGTTCTAATTTAATAACTTTCTGATTCATTCTTTCGGCTATACACTACCATAGGCCTATTACATATTTCACCAGTTGTAGATGGTAGAGGCCAATTAATAAAATAATTTAAAAAGTTATTAAATTAGACCCCAAGAGAAATTATTTGTTCAGGGGACCCCAGTATATCATAAAGATATGCAAGGCTTCCAAGAATTCAAAGTATTCATATTCTTAAGAGATAATGGTTGTACTGGAGCAGCAGAGAAGAAAATAATGTCTGCAGGTGATTAAATGTAGAATCAAAACCCACGCATTTGATAATAGCAGAACCCATTTATAGGTATATAAACCAACACTGGGAAAATAACTCTGTAGAGATGGCAACAGAAAAAAAAAAAGATGTAATTAATGAAACATAAGTAAATGGTTATATAGTGCTGCAGTAAAAAGGATTCCTCAAATCAAAAAGAATGGAATTTTGGAGTGACTAGCTGACTCTGCTGGTAGAACATGCGGCTCTTGATCTTGGGGTCCTGAGTTCAAACCCCACTTAGGGCATAAAGCTAACTTCGAAGAAGAGGCGGGTGGGAAATGGAATTTTGTTCAAAAAACCTGATATTTAGGTCCAGAAAATGAGAGTGTCTGAAAATAGGCTGGGAGTAGCTGGTTTTTCTGGAGGAAAATGCAGTCAGCTAAAAATGGGGAGATGAATGATCATACTTTATTAGGAAACCACAATTGGAAGATGTTCATTCTTGAACCTTTCTTTTAAAAAATTCTCAGAAAATGACTTTAGTTGCATGAACAGAGTATGTGGTATTAGACAAAGTAATTTTATCCAAAGTAAAGTCTTTTGTTGTTCTTTTGTGTCCATTATATTAAGGCTACTATGGAACCATTCCCGTTTTTATATATAAAAATGTTAGACTTCAGAAAACAGTGGATTTTCAAAAGGGTCTGGAACCTTGATTACATGCTTGATGCAGTTCACAGATGGTTGTTAACACAGGTGGAACTTATGAAGTCCCCCAAAATATTATGAGACTTTAAATAATATTCTTTAAAAACACATTCCAGGATGTGAAACTCTTAAGTCATTTTTCAGGAGGTTAAGTATGTGACGCTCAATCAAAACAACATGCCCTTCTGCTCATATTTCTTCTTTCTGAGAGTAGCTACAAAAAGCCTCAGAAATCAGGTCTCCATAATATCAGCTTCAAAGGTGTGCCTGACAAAACTTTAAGCTCAATAACTTATTAGATAATCATTCATTCAGTGAACAATCATTTATCACCTACTGTATTGGTGCTAGGCACTATATTAAATGCTATCGAGTAGAGGGATGAAAGAAGAAGGGGGATGTAAAAATGAACAAGCAGGATTTCTATCTTTACATACTCTATTCTTATGGTAGAGTACAAGACAGATCTTTATCTAAATGTTAGTTATATATTTATTAAAATGGACAAATGGAAAAAAAATAAAACAGAAGGAGACACATGAATCAATTATAGTGTACATCTACNCAAGACAGATCTTTATCTAAATGTTAGTTATATATTTATTAAAATGGACAAATGGAAAAAAAATAAAACAGATAGAAGGAGACACATGAATCAATTATAGTGTACATCTATAAGGAAATGATATATAAAATAATTCAAATAAAATTTACAATGAATTTTAATAAGATGTTATTATTTCATTCATACAATGTCAGCCAACTGTATTACTTTTTCCGAGCAACCTAATATCTCTGTAATTCATTTTGCTCATATGAAAGATGAGGATATATTCTGTATGATGGTGGATACACGTCATTATACAATTGTCAAAATACATAAAATTTACATCACCAAGAAGCCTAAAGTAGAGGGTGGGCTCTGGGTGATAATAATGAGGTGTTCATGCAGGTTCATCAATTACCACAAATGTGCCGCTCTAGTGAGAAGTGTTAACAGTGGAGGAGGTTGTGTGTGGGGGTGGGTTGGGGGGACAAAGAGTATTTGGGAACTCTCTGTATTTCTGCTAACTTTTGCTAGAACCTGAAACTGCTCTGAAAAATGAAGTCTATTTGAAGGAAAAAAAAATAATGATAGTACTGGATTATAACCTAAAATCTAAAATAAATATCTATGAGTCTGTTCTGATATAAATAAATGACTGAATGAATAAATAAATGGGGGGAGGACAAATACTCCTTACAGTAGAATTCTAAATAATATACACATAGACATTCCTTCCTGTAACAGGTGAAACTTAACTACCTTTCCCTTGAGTGTAGGCTAAACTTAATGATTCATTTCCAAAGAATAATGTACAGGAAAGGACAAGTGCTAACTTTGTGGAGAAATCTGGCAGGTACCATCTTAAGCAAGTGATGAGGATTAACATCCCCAACAATGTCACGTACCTGATATAATGATAAGAAGAGCACCACAACTTTGTGAAATTATTTACAAAAATCCATAACTCCAGCATGAAAACCCATCAGACAGCCCTGGGTTAGGGGATGGATAGTCTACAAAATATTTGACCATGACTTCTAAAGTGTCAAGGTTATGAAAAACAAAGACTGAAAAGCTGTCATAAACCAGAGGAGACTAATGAGACATGATGTCTAAAAATGTAATATGGTACCCTGAAATATAAAAAAGGACGTTGGTAGAAAAACTGGTGAAACTCAAGTAAGGTCTGTAGTTTGGGAATGATATCACAATGCTAATTTCTTAATTTTGATAAATGTCCATAGCTATGGAAGATGTTAACATTAAGGAAAGTTGAGTGGCGGGTATACAGGAGCTCCCTGTACTATCTTTGTAATGTGTTTTCTTAAGTCTAAAATTTTTACAAAGAAAAAAAAATTAAAAGAATGAGGATAATAATATTTCCTCCTTCTAGAGTTTTGTGAGGATTAAATATGTTCATATGGGTACAGCACAACTCAACAAATGACAACTACTATAACCATTATTTTCTAAATTTGTCCATGACAAATAAGCATACTTTTTAAAAAAAATATTTTATTTATTTATTTGAGAGAGAGCACGAATGGTGGGAGGGGCAGAGGGAGAGCCAGAAGCAGACTCCCTGTTGAGCAGGGACCCTGATACGGGGCTTGATCCCAGGATTCTGAGATCATGAGCTGAGCTGAAGTCAGACACTTAACCGACTGAGTCACCCATGCACCCCTAAGCATATGTTTTATAATAAAAATAATTAATATTTTAAAAAAGTAGTTGGTATTAAAAATGACGAGTGGCCTTATGTCTGTAAGAATATAAACATGACAAAGAATTGATACCATATACATGTTCAAAATATTAGTTTATCTCAAAGCATTAACAAATGGCTAAAAGTAAAAAAGAAAAGAAAGAAACTAGGAATTCAGACATAGTCTTATTAAATGTATTTTACACATTTTAAAGTTGAAAATTAAACATTTTATCTATTTCATGCCAACAAAACATTAAGCATATGGAGAAGCCAGAGAAGGTCTGTTTTTGATATGGTTCAAGTAATAGCTTAATGAGACCAAGGACATGCTTTCAAGTGCGTCAATAGTGGCATAAAGCAATTTGGAATTTTGCTGGGCTATTGCTGGGGCTTTAGCAGCATCAGCAGGAGGGATGAGGAGGAAGTGAGAACTGATGCTTCAGGGAGAGAGAGACACCTTCCCAGTTGTAAAGAATGGCTCTAGATGGGAAGTCCAATGTTTATATTGTGTAACGTGTGTGGCAGATTTAGGCATACTTGGACAACTGTGTGGGGAGGTTGGCAGTAAGGAGTTTATATCACTCATCTGAAAACAGTATTATGGTCAGCAGGTAATAATGAAAGCGTCGGTATTATTTTTTCAAATGATTTTATTTTATTTTTTAAATGATCTTATTTATTTGAGAGAGAGTGAGCAAGAAAGAGAGCATGAGCAGGAACAGAGGGAGAGGGACAAGAACACTTCCCACTGAACAGGAAGCCTGATGTGAGGCTTGATCCCAGGACCCTGGGATCTTGACCTGAGCCAAAAGCAGACACTTAACCAACTGAGTCACCCAGGCACCCTGAAAGTAGTAGTATTATTTATACTATCTTATTATTCAGGTCAGGGAATCACAAACATTCAGAGAATAGGAGGATATTATTTTTTGCCCAAGTGAGAGACCTGGGAAAATGTCAATCAGGATTTCTTAAGTGCGCAGAAAAGCAGGCTGGCATGCATAGAGGGATGTTCATCCTAAAATAATTGGAAATTGCATCCCTAATCCATGGAAATAAGATGAATGCTGGTTTTACAAATGATCAACTTTGTAGGAAAAGATTGGAAATGCTGCCCCTTGGGTCTTCACATAAGCATTTTGGGAAACTCCCTGTTATCTCCATCCTTTGAGGGCATGTGCCCCAGGTAGTGGGAAAGGTTCTCCTTTATATGTTTGATTCCTGAATGGATTAGAGTCCAGTGGTAAATTTAGCCATGGAGAATGAGCAGCGAGCGGCAAAATTAAAAGTTCTCAGGGATTTAATGACATCACGTGGCACATTCTGTATTTTAATTAAAGTCTGGATAATAAACATAAGGCTATTTTGGAAAACTAAACACTGGTGTGTCTTGGATAACTTAAACATGGTAGTTTTATCATCATCCATGAAAAAGACATTCAAGAATATTCACAGCTTTTATATTTTGTTTTAAAATAAAATTAGAGTATTTTACATATAATACTGGAAATGAAATAGCCTGAACCCCATGCTCACTTTTCATTGACTCTAGTCTAGCCTTAAGGGGGATAACTATTAAGAGTAGTAGGTTGGATTGAGGCAAGGCTGTTCCCATCACGGATACTGAAATTCACAATACACACATGACTAATGATGAAGTATGAAAAGAGCATGTGTTTAATATGGCAATTCACAGCAGTTGCTGTCACTAAAATGAATATGTTTACTCTCCATGTTAGAATGATTCTACGGGTGTGAAGAAGTTTTAAGAGAGATATAGTGGTTCATGAATACATTGTAGTTTGGCTAATGAGGAACTATTCCTTCTCTCAGATTCCTCATTCATTAATGTATTCATTTGTTTCTTCATTTATCAAACATTTACTGTTAGTTACAAGGCATTATGGCGAGCTTTGAAGGAACTAAAATAATGAAAATATACCCCAGGTCCTCAAGAGTTTACTGTTGTGAATTAAACCATCAACCATATGTCCATTTAGTGCTATCATTGAAATGCTTCCACAAGCATCAGAAACTTTAATTTTTGCATATAATGGAAAGAGAGACTCAACTGATACCCTCTTATCTACCTACTTATAAGAAACTAACATTAATTGAATATTTGTGAGTGTGCTCTAAATGCATCACCTCATGCTGTCTTCCCTAACAACCCTACAAAGTTAGTATCATTATTGTATTGTATGAGATAACAGATTGTTCTCTGAGATAACGGACTCTTAAAGACGTCAAAGCGCTTGTGAAAGATTAAGTCACTTAGGAAGTAACAGAGCAGACAACTGAGTTCAGGTTTACCTGAATAAAAAATGGCTGGGGGTTTTGGGTTTTTTTTTCCTTTGGGGCTCTCTATTCCATTCCATTGGTCCACAGATCTGTTTCTATGCCACTACTGTATGTTTTGACCGCTATAGCTTTGTAATATAGTTAGAAATCAGTGAGTATGATGCCTCCAATTTTGTTCTTTCTCAGGATTGCTTTGGCTACTGGGGATCTTTTGTGGTTCCACACAAATTCTAGGTTTGCTGTTTTCTATTTCTGTAAAAAATGCCACTGGAATTCTGACAGAGAGTACATTGAATCTATGGATGGATTTGGATAGTAAGGACATTTTAACAATATTGTCTCTACAGAGAATGTTGCTGAAACATTTCAAAAAAGTTATCTTATAAATTTATCTCAGTAGCACAGATTCTGAATCAACAGGATGTGGCAGATCAAAACAGAAGGCTTACAAGTACCTTCCAGCAAGTTCACTGAAGTTATTAATTCTGACCGTTGGAGTCTTTAGAGTTTTCTATTTATAAGATCATGTCATCTACAAACAGAGACTTTCTTCTTTCTTTCCCAGATGCTTTTTATTTCTTTTTCTTGCTAATGATTCTGCCTAGGACATCCAATTCTGAGTGAACATCCTTGTTTTGTTTCTGATTTTGGCTTTTCACAGTTGAGTATGATGCTAGCTGCGGACGTGTCATATGTGGTCTGTATTATGTTGAAGTACATTCCCTTTCTACCCAGTTTGTGGAGATTTTTTATCATAAAGGGATATTGAATTTTGTCAAATGCTTTTTCTGCATAGGTTGAGATGATCATATGATTTTTAACTCACTTACTGACTTGTAGGTGTTGAATCATCTTTGCATCTCTGGAATAAATCCCACTTGATCGTGGTGTATGATCGTTTCAAAGTACTGTTGAGTTCCATTTGTTAATATTTTGTGGAGGATTTTTGCATCTATGTTCATCGAGGATATTGGCCTATAATTTCTTTCTTTGTAGTGTCCTTGTCTGACTTTGGTATCAGGGGAATGCTGACCTAATATGCATTTGGAAGTTTTCCCTCTTTTCTTTTCTTTGATATAAATGGTATTAATTCCTCTTTAAATGGTTGGCAGAATTCACCAATGACGCCACCCCGTCCTGAACTTTTGTTTGCTGGGAGGTTTTGATTACTGATTCAATCTCCTTAGTAGCGATTGGTCTCTTCAGATTTCATATTTCAGCATGATTCAGTCTTGATACATGTTGTGTTTCTAGCAATTTATCTATTTCTTCTAGATTGTCCAACTTTTTGGTGCATGGATGTTTGTAGTAGCCTGTTGTGATCCCTTTTATTCGTGTGGCATCAGTTGTAACACCATTTCTTTCGATTGCAATTTTATTATTTGAGTCCTTTCTCTTTGTTTCTTTGTAAGTCTAACTAAAGTCTTGTCTATTTTATCTTTTCCCAAAAAATCAGCTCTTAATTTCTTCAATCTTTTCTATCATCGTTTTAGTCTCTATTACATTTATTTGCCTATGATCTTTGTTATTTCTTTCCTTCTGTTAACTTTGGGTTCGGTTTGTTCTTTTGCTAGTTCTTTGAGGTATAAGTTAGGTTGTTTATTTGAGATCTTTCTTTTTCTTTATGTAGGTGTTTACCACTCTAAATTTCATTTTTTTTAAAGATTTTATTTATTTAGTTGTCAGAAAAAGAGAGAGCGAGCATGCACAAGCAGGGGGAGTGGCAGGCAGAGGGAGAAGCAGGCTCCTCGCTGAGCAAGGAGCCCGATACGGGATTAAAACTCAGAACCCGGAGATCATGACCTGAGCCAAAGGCAGATGCTTACAACGGAACCACCCAGGCATCCCTCTAAATTTCATTTTTAGAACTGCTTTTGCTGCATCTTGTAAGTTTTGGTGTGTCAAGTTTCCAACTTTATTTGTTTGAAAAAAAATTTTTTTAAATTCTCCTTTGGTTTCTTTTTTGTCTCATTGATTGTGCAGGAATATATTGTTTAATCTTCACTTATTTGTGAATTGTCCAGTTTTCTTATGATTCTTTTCTTATTTCATACCATTGAGGTTAGAAAGAATGCTTGATATTATTTCACTCTTCTTAAATTTATTAAGACTTGTTTTGTGGCCTAAGATATGATCTGTCCTGGAGGATGTTCCATGTGTGCTTGAGAGGAATATGTATCCTGCCGTTAGATGGAATGTTCCGTAAATGACTGTTAGGTCTATCTAATCTAACATATAGTTTGAATCCTGTGTATTCTTTCCTGTTTGGATGATCTATCCACTGTTGAAAGGGGGCTACTAAAGTCCCTTACTAGCACTGTGCTACATTGCTGTCTATTCTCCCTTCACATTTGTTAATATTCATTTTATATATTTAGGTGCTCCTATTTTGGGTGCATATTTATTAATTTTGTAATCTCCTGATGAATTGACCACTTCATTATTATATAATGGCATTTTTGGGGTCTCTTTTTTACAGTCTTTGGTTTAAAGTTTATTTTGTTTGATATAAGTATAGCTATTTCTGCCTTCTTTTGATTTCCATAAGGATAGAATGTCTTTTTCCATCCCTTCACTTTTAGTCTACACATGTCCCTAAAGCTGAAATTTGTCTGTTGTAGGCAGCATATAGTTAGGTCTTGCTTTTATACCCATTTTCCTACTCTATGTCTTTGGATAGTTTAGTCCATTTACCTTTAAAGTAAATAAGTGTAGACTTACTATTGCCATTTTGTGAATTGTTTTCTTGTTGTTTTGCTATTTATTCCTTTTTTCTTTTCTTCTAAATGCAAGGGGGGTGTTATCAGAGTCACATCTTCAGATGTAAAGTGATGGTCAGGCTCTCAGATTCTAAAGCCAGATACACTTGACTTCAAAACTTCAGTTGCCAATGACCTAGTTTTGAGACTTAAGATGGGTCACTAACCTCTATAATGCCTTAGTTTTCTCACTTATAACATCAGAATATTATCAGTACCACCTCAAAATATTCTTCTGGATTTTAACTGAGAAAACTTGTGCAAAGCCATCAGCAGTAAGTCAGTTACAGAACAAGTACTCTATAAAATTTAAGTGTTGTGATAACCTAAGAAGCAGAGCACATTTAAATGTTCATTCCTTTTTGTAAGAATATATCTAAGGTTCTAAGTAATGTGCATTTTGAGACAGTGATTTGGTGCACAGGATTTGGCATAAAAAACCTGGGTTTGTGTTTCAGTTCCTTTTTAAGTAAAATAGTTAAAGTAAGATCTGCTCTATTTATTGCGATAATCTAATAAAACATCTTATAGTTATTACCGTAAAGGACTCTGCAAATTAAACTCATCACTATTGTTATTATTATTGAGCAATTAGAACTTATGCAACAGCCTACAAAGGAGAAAAGTTTGGTCTTTGAGTATACTTGATTTGAATAACTTCCTGGGTTAGGTAGCTGCAGACACTCAGGAAATATTCTTGATTTCATAAAGAGGAGATCAAAGAGGACTAAACATGTCATAGGAAAGACTAACACCAGAACTCTAGGAGATTCAAAAAGACTGTCTATAATTTCACAAAATCCTGAATATTAATGTGCTTCATATAGTGATGAAAAGCAAGGCTACTATTTTTAATTTTCTTTGAAACATTTAAATCCAACTCAGTGCACTGAGAGTGGATCAAGATGACAATTCTCTGGTCTTTCATTAAATCTAGTACAAACAATAATTACTTTCATCAAATATAAAGATCTTATGTTTCCTGCTGTTTTTGGAAGTCCTTTTGTGGAAATTCTTTTGATGAATGTATGTATTATTTTCTTATTGTCAAACCCCATATAGAACTTTGTGATGGGCACTTCCCCAGAGATGGACACACAGTGATATTTCATTAGAACAAATAAATCTGAAACTAACAATATTTAGTTTGTCCTCATAACAACCTTTGCAGGAAAATAGTATTATCCCCATGTTGCTGGTAAGAAATTGCTTTAAAAATTTGCCTTTGTTGCACAGCTGATCAGTAGCAGAGCACAAATTTAATTCCGGGCAGTTTGCGTTTAGAATCTATGCTCTTAAACACTAGCTATACTATATACCAGATATCATGCTATAAATTTAGCATTTATATATTTTAGTTTATTAGGGTCATTGTTTTGTATTATTAGCTCTATTTCAAAAAGAATAATCGCAGTCTCAAGTTTAATTTCTCGATATCTCATACGTGCACTGAATAATTGGTGGAAGCCAGAATTTACAATTGGTCTGTTGAATTCCAAATTCAGTGCTCTTACACATGATTCTTGGCACTGAGTATCTAACATTTAGTTGCAGATTCCAACACAGGTTTCCAGGACAGTGATAGTAAAGAGGGAGTCCAGCATACTCAGTACCCACGTAATGGAACTTGTTAATGCCTAAAAGGGACCACTGGAAAGAAACTTAAGCCTGTAACTGAAAAAGCATTATTAGCTTCTCTCTACATGTACATGATATTGTGTAGACAAAATGGATTAGCATTTAATCCTATCTTTAAGAAGTTAGTTTTAATACCCTGGAAACTAGTGAATTTTAAGAGATTTTAATCCCTTAGTACATTTTATTAACAAATTTACATTTGCTGGAATACAAGTGAATTTGATTATTTTCTTTTGGATTTATCGTTAATGTTAATTTATATCATCTTTGAGTATAATGATTACTTTTATTTTGCTTTATTTTCTTTGAAGCAATACCTCATGTTACTCTATCTCATGTTTCCTAACTTCATGTCTCTTGAGAAGATGTTTTGTTTCATTTTCCCCCTAGCATTGGAAAATAAAACAGGATACCAACAGGTGTGCTATAGAGGGAATTTAGAAATTGGAATTAGTGCATATGTGATGGGTACAGACAAGGTTTGCCAAAGCATTTGTCTAGAGGGACAGGAAGCTTCTCTAGAGTCAGTAAGGGTGTAATTTTCACTGATGAACTAAAGGCCATTGGGTAGAATCCCCTTTGAACTGTCTTTCATCTACATCAAAATTTATCCATACCTTCCTTCATCTTAACCAACTTATCTTTCATCAGAAGTTGGTATGTCCCTACTGCTCTCCACCTTCAACTCTTTACCCCATGATCATATTCATATCCCTTGGTGCTTCTAGAATTTTGATTATTTAATATAGGTCTCTAAATTTTGTCTTCACTATCTTTATTTATTATCCCCTTTCTCTTTTACCAAAAATGTACTCAATCTCCTTCCATCCTGTTAAGAAGCCCCCTATACATTTGCCCACTTTCCTCCTCTTCACAAATAACTTATTTAAAAGAATTAACTCGTCTTTCTTACACTTCCACACAAATTCCTTCAAATTTTTTTT